>NC_090779.1:14832500-15125000 GCF_040054535.1 Antennarius striatus
TGGTGGAGAACATCACCTTTGAGATGCCCATGATCAAACCAAGGTAAGACCTCCTCTGCCTCTGTGGTGGAGGCGTCTGACTGGCAGAAACTTTGAATCAACAGACATGTCGGCCAGCCGCTTTCCTCAAAGCTAAAAAAAAAGAGTCTGCAGACTCCTGGCAGCCATCCCTGAATGTTCCTCAATGACACACAGCAGATTGAATTAGTTCATGGAGTCCCTTCAGTTTACTCTGCTGCCCTGGAAATAAACTTATATCAGAAACACCTCCAACAGCACCACAAACAGCAAGTTTCATCAAACTCGTATTTTGTTACAGATCTGTGGAATCAGATTGAGTTACTTGTTCCACGCCGTCATGTTAAAGTTAAACGTCTGTTTGTATTTGACTGGTCAATGATATTTTTATATCTTTTATATATCTTGCTGTTTTAAATGTAAACTATTCTTGTCTTTGGACTCTTCCAACTTCCTGTGTAGAGTTAGTGTATGGCCCAAACCTTCCAGACTTGCGTTATGAACCACGGTGTGGAAATGGTCCTCCTTCATCATGACTGAACTTCATTAATTTATTTGCTTTCAAATTTAATTTCCTTAAATGAGATGTTCAAAAGTGTTTGTTATCATAGAGATACCTGTGGGTTGTCAAGTTGTAAAGATAGCCCCGTCACCGTCCTTCTTGCTTCCTGTTGAACACGTCAGTAGTCTACTACAAAGCTGCTGACTTCCAGCGTCAGCTGTTCGGACATCGAGTCACCTTGCGTCAGGAATTGTTTCGGATGAGAGTACAGTTTTGTTTGAGAAACTTCCACCTCCAAAACACACACATTCTCTGACTGACACACACTCACACAGACACACAGACACACTCAAACAGTGCTCCTGACAGATCAGCTGTTTACGTATCAGTTTGCTGCTCTCTCTCTCTCTATGTCTAATGGACTGTTTTTGTAAAAGACATCTGACGGCCTGTTGTGTTTGTTGCTGTGGAGATGTTCTATTAAAAGGAGATGTTTGCCCGACCTGCACTGATCATCCTCGCTGTGTGTCTTTCTCCTCACACCTCCACATCGCTCCTCCTCCTCCTGTCTGTCCATTTCCTGCCATCACCCAGGGAGACATCCAGGATGCAGCGGCAGGCGTTCCCAAAAACAATTTAAAACATGTGGAAAAGGATATGGCTGTCAGCCGCGGCTCCATCACTCTCATTTAGTGCAAACCAGTCAGTTGAGGTCAGGCGTTTCGGAGGGATTTGACGTGGGAGAGGGCAGGAGGGTAATAGCGATAAGAGTCATATTTGGTATTAGATTAAATATGTAATCTCATGAATTATTATGAAAAAAAAATTAACAATAAGAAAATAGCAAAACTCCAACTTGGATAATCTGTATGGAAGCTATCCTTCACAACTCTTGTAGGTGGGGGTTCGTGTAAAGCAACTTAAATTGATTTAATTTAATTAAATTAAATTTACAGTCATTGATTTTGATTTAATTTTAATTTTAATTTTAATTTTAATTTTAATTTTAATTTTAATTTTAATTTTAATTTTAATTTTAATTTTAATTTTAATTTTAATTCCTGATGATAATATCAGGATTATCCTCGGCCTGCAGGAATAATACTGCATCTGAATGACATTAAAATATAAAAGTGTCATTTTAAACAGTAGAGTATAATTTAAGTCCCTAATGTCAGGACGTCACATGCTTTTTTTAGTATGATCAGCCTGGCGGGAGCAGTCAGAGTCAGACTTTACCTTCAGTCATTAGCCACGCTTTTCATCCGTTTCATTAACTCTGTTCGGGCCATTAGTTGGTGCGACTCAGTTTCCCTTGAGGCAAATCTGACTAAGCACTACGGCATCACCATAGTGTGTGCTAAGCACTGGACGTAATGACCTGACAGCTCTCTTTGTGGTGATACAAAGTGAAATGCACCTATATCCTCTGTAAAAGGCCTGAATGCTGACAGAATTTCTTGAGAAAATGTCCCCGTAACTCAGTCAGCTTCCTTACAGATCCCTTCTTAAATTACTCTCGTGATTCTTACTCCAGCTGAGATTTGGGGGGCTGTTGATGTGTGTACACTAAGTCTTCTATTACAGAACAGAAGCAAATGTAAAATTAAAATCAGAAATATTACATTCACATCTCAAGAGAGATTATTCAGCTGCTCCAGCAAATCTGCCCAGAATCCTTCAGATGAAGCCACAGAGGATTTCTCTTCACAGACCGGCTCAGTCTGTGTGATGCATTGGTGTCATTCATGTGAATAATGTCTAGATGTTTATGCCTATAACTCCTGGATGGCGTTAGCAGCTGCACCCTGTCCTCATGTGTCGTCTCTCCGTTGGCACTCACCAGATACAAAGCTGTCATTGAGGCTTGTTCCCTTCAGCCTGACATCGACATCCTTCCACAGGGGGACCAGACGGAGATTGGGGAGCGGGTCAGTAAATTTATCCATTTTAAAATCCTTCTTTGGACTATTTTAAAACCTGTCAATATCTTATTCTGGGGACCAATGTTTTGGAGAAGCCTTGGTGTCCAGTGAGGATTTGATGTTTCTCTGCTTGGACTGACCTCGTTTAAATAGAGCGCTGTCATGTTGGATTTTTTTCATGTGCCAGTAACACAGAAAATAAATAAATAGTGATGTCATTTCGATAAATACCCTGGTCTAAATGCACTTTTCCTCGGATGCAGGGTATCATCCTGTCAGGTGGACAGAAACAGCGAATCAGCATCGCCCGAGCCTTGTATCAGCAGACCAGCCTGGTCTTTCTGGTGAGTCTGCACACACACTGACGGTGTTCGAAGAGATCGTCCATGACGACATTCCTCTCATCCTCTCCTCTGTATCTGCAGCATCCAGTTTCATCCCCACAACAGAGTTGGATTTCCTCAACCGGTCGTCTTGCGTTGTCTTTGTGTGTTTTGTAGGACGACCCCTTCTCCGCCTTAGACATCCACCTCAGTGACCATCTGATGCAGGACGGCATCCTGAAGCTCCTGAGAGAGGAGAAGAGGACGGTGGTGCTGGTCACGCACAAACTTCAGTATCTACCGCATGCAGACTGGGTAAGACCAGGATGGGGGGGCAGATATCTGTGTCTGTTATTTTAACTGTAGATGTGTGTATTAGTTTGGTCTTAAATGATGGGAGATTCTTCTGTTGTGATGCTGTTGTATTTTGCGTGATGCAAACATGCTCTTTGTTGCCTTTTGGATACAGGTTGTTAATTTCAACCTGACTGATTTTGTGGTGTCGGTTTTGTGCTTCTACTCTTTAACATTGTGTGTTTTCTTAGATCATTGCCATGAAAGATGGAACCATCCAGACTGAGGGGACTCTAAAGGACATCCAGAACTCGGAGCCTCAGCTCTTTGAGCAGTGGAAAACCCTGATGCACAGACAGGACCAAGAGTTTGAGAAGGTAGTAATGAACCCTGAAAGACAGAAAAACAGTTTGTTTGTATGTGATTGGAGTGGTTTATGTGTGTTCTTGTGAGCAGAATAA
This sequence comes from Antennarius striatus, assembly GCF_040054535.1. NCBI lineage: Eukaryota > Metazoa > Chordata > Actinopteri > Lophiiformes > Antennariidae > Antennarius > Antennarius striatus. The sequence goes on from NC_090779.1 coordinate 14,836,024, forward strand.
ATAAAAACAATTGCAACAGCTTTTAATTGTGGAAATGTGAGACCTGTGGAGGGGGACAGAATTATCTGTGAAATAGTTTAGATCCAGCATTTTTAGAGAAACCCCACTTTTGTCTCTAGGATTGTGAACAATGTTGACAATAATTGGAAAAACACAACGATATCAGTGCAGATCTGATCCAGAATGTTTAAATATATAGTGTTCACTGATGATTTAGGACAGTGAGATAACACATAGTGGTGAATATTTGTGTCAAAATGAAAATATGATGAAATGAAACTGAGCTGCCTTGTAGGAGGTTTGTGCCGTGTGCTTTGGGCCTTTTAGCGAAGAACAAGTGTCGTGTTTTGTGGTCAGACATTGTACTTTGTGTGTCCTGCAGGACACGGTGGCAGCAAGTATGACGGATCTGGAGAGGAAAAACCTGCGTAGGGCCATGTACTCTAGAGACACCAACCGGACCGAAGAGGATGAGGAAGGTGCGATGTCACCAAACGCTAGATTACATGTGTCTGGGTGATTGCAGTCAGTTCTTTGTAGCTCTAGCTCAGCTAGGATGTGTGCAATGATGAGAACAAAGTTACACTCAGGCTTCAGCTTCATGTAAATATGTTCTTCATGCTCTGCAGTCCTTCTAATTGTTTTAAATTTCCCATGTTTTACCTGTATTGATTCTATCCTGTCCGTATGAAGCAAACATGTGGGTGTCTCCTGCAGAGGATGACTGAATGCGCTCCTTTCTGAGTGTGTTTTCTGTTGAGTGTGTGGCTGGAGCAGAAGGTTCTTGTTACGCCGTGGCTGCACTCCTTATCTGTTTTTTTGTGTTGTCTCCTGTGTGCCGCTGGCACTCCAGCGTGGACTTGTGCCATGACTCCAGCATCAGGTGTTGCCTTCATGCTCGATCAAGCAGGTGTGCCCAGAAAGCATGGCCTGAAAATGCTGTGGCATCGTCATCCTACAAGAAAAATACAGCTGTGCCAGCGTCTCCCATTTTCTTTTTCCTCACTTCTACCACGAACATTTCTCACTTCCAAAACCTACTTAATAGCTGCATGGCTGAATGTGAGGTGACTGCAGAAGTAGAAATATTAGTTTTGCCAGTCATTCCCTGCCTTTCTGTTTCCCATCTTCTTTTTCCAGCCCCCCCCCCCCCCCCCCCCACCTCCTAGTCTGATACTCCTTGGCTCCCACATCACGCCCCATGCTGGCCACATGATAATGTGATAGAATGTGAAAGATTTGCTTGGTTGGAGGTATGAGGTCATCAATATAAACCCCTCAACCCCTCGGTCGGTTTGTCATGGCTGCTCCCGAAAAAAAAATGTCCTCATGTGAGAATGAGCACCTGCTTTAACAGGAACAGACTGTGATCTGCAGAATACTTGGATCCCTCTACTTTAAGTGTTTGGGTTTATTTTTCTCTGTTCTCTTACTTCTTGTCCTTGTAGTGGTTTTGAAGATACACGGGAAAAAATGTGTCAGAAAAAGGAACAGAGAAGAAAAAGATAATGAAATATCTAGGATAGAGGGTGGGAGGAGGATAGTCAGAGAACACAAGAGCAGAGAAATCGTTAATGTCCAGAATTTAAAAAAAAGAAATTATCAGTGAGGAGACGCCTTTTTCACAAGATTAAACACAATAATTTCTACCAAACACATTCACTGAACCAAACCACCATATCGGCTCGTCTGTTTCCTGATTCCAGACCAATCCGTGGAGAGTGATGAAGATGACAACCTGTCGCAGGTGATGCGTCAGCGCGCCACCATCCCATGGCGCTCCTGCGGCACCTACCTGTCGTCTGCCGGGCTCCTCCTGCTCACCCTGTTCCTCCTGTCGCAGCTCCTCAAACACACCCTCATGGTCGCCATCGACTACTGGCTGGCACACTGGACGTCACACGTCATCAAGGCCAAGATCAGAGCCTCCGCCCAAAACTGTACTGTTGTTCAGGTGAGAGGAGTTAGGAATGGAGAGGTGAGAATCCCTTCCTTCTGTTCTGGTTGGGTTTTTTTAGAGGAATCTGTGTGCATGATTTAAACCTAACTTCACCTTTAAGCAGATAAATTTGATAAAACCTTTTCTCTTTATAAATTGCTTGTATGTCTACAATTTTTTGAAATAAAAAACACATATTTTAGAGAAAATGTCATGATAGCTTAATCCATGTGATCCCCAATGGCGTGCCTCTTGTGAAAATGACACATACTCAAACTTCACTGGAGAGAAAAATAGTAATTGGTGGTTGAGGGTCCGCCAGATGAGCAATCAGGGAGGTGAGTGTTTCACAAACAGGCTGCTGAATGACCCATAATCAGGATCATCGTATCCGCCCACCACGCTGCAGACTTGGGTTCTGATTGGCTCCTGCTGCATCAGCGGAGGTGATGATAATGACATAACATAACAGTAAGACATCATCAGGGACAAGATGAACACTAACACATGAATGAACTGGGGGCTGTGCTGACTGGACCACAGTCCCAGTTATGTATGTGTGTCCTGTTTCTGGTGAAGCGTGATGTCACAGCTCTGGACTGGTCACTAATAATAATAAGTTCTAACTCTGCACTATGAGGGGCAGTTATCTGTCCCACCTCACACACTCCCCTAACTGCCCCCTGTCTCTCACCTCAAACTAAAACCCAACTGCCAAGATGGTCGTATTTGTAACAAGCTCCATTTTTGTCACTGATTAAATTCAAAAAAATCATTAAAAGATTCTAAGGAACCAAATATGGCTTATTATCTCTCACATATGAATCATGAAAATGTGAAGATAACCCCAGTGGTAAGTTTTTAAATCCTTTGAATGTTTGAACGAAGTTCTAGCTGCATCGTTCACACGTCAGAGGCCTCAGCAGCTGTTGGCAGGTTATCGCGTTCCAGTGTCAGTGACGCAGCTTTAACATTAATAGTTGCTCTTATAAAATGTGTGTGTGTGTGTGTGTGTGTGTGTAGTGTTGGGTAACATTTCACTCTGAAAGCTACAGGCGGACTCTGCCGTCCTGCACTCCCCTGGTTCACACTCAAACACACTGAATGTGCAGTGAGGTGGAGATGGTTTGCTGCTTCAGTGCAGAGGACATCATGTTTGTCTGTTCTTCAGTGTGTGTTTGTCAGTTGTATCTAATCTGTGCTGTCCTGTACATTAATCTGTGTCTGCAAACCAAACACAGCAACAGACATGTACCGCTGTAAAAACTAAATGTTCACGCCACTGCACCCTGCAGAGGGTCTGAATCTGTATGTGAGTGAAGAACAGTGTGAGGATTATGCATCAACTTTAATTTAGTTTTTAAAAAAAAAAAATTAAATTGAAAATTAAATTAAAAATTAAATTAAAATTAAATTACATTTAAATTAAATTGAAATTAAAATTAAAGTTGATGTCTTTGGTGCTGCTGATACGATTACAAGCAAAAGAAATGCATTTTTCTTACAGCTGTTGAAAAGTTATCCTTGGCGTTACTGATGCAAAAAAATGTAACAATGCAGCAAATGAACAGTTAAATGTGAGTTAAATATTGGGCACAGCGGTTTAACAGAAGTTCATATGAATGTTCTTCCAGCATAAAAACCTCTGTTAGAACGATTACTGCACAGGAGAAACTCTGAGGCTCTCCTTTGTTTAAATGTGCCTGATCTGAATTTAAAGCTTCGCTGCCTTTTGTCACATTAGAACGTTAATGTTTAACCAGCTTCACATTAATTATGGCTCTAATTATCAGACTGAGCAACAGGAACCCCCACTCTTTGTCTTTCACACACACACGCACACGCACACACACACACACACACACACACACACACACACACAAGCTCACACTCGCCTATAGCTGTGGTTCCTCCTAACACTCCTGTCTGTCCCTGTAGGATTGTGGCTTCAGTCACTCCTGGTACCTGTCGGTGTTCAGCGTGCTCTGCTGCCTGGGCATCCTCTTGTGTCTGGCCACCTCTGTGGCTGTGGAGTGGACTGGCTTCAGAGTGGCCAAGGAGCTCCACCAAAACCTCCTCAACAGGATCATACTGGCCCCCATGAGGTGCGTCGCTCAGAGCGCCTGCGTGCGTTTAGATGTGTGAAAGCAACAGATGTGCGTTGGCTAAGCCGTGTGTGCTTGAGACGGATCATTTAAGACTGAACAGACAATGAAAGGCGCCTCTTTTCACCTCATTTGTCTGAACACCGTCTGCCATGTCCTACATGAACCCATCTTTGACATTAAAGCACTCACATGTACAACTCACACCTGCAAACACAGATATTTACCAGATATGTAACAACTCATTTCCCCGTTCTTCTTCTTCTTCTTTTTTTTTTTTTTTTGCAAAAACACTTTAATCACATTCAAACATTTTGAAATTTTACATTAGATGAAGCACTAAAGTGCTTCAGAAGATTTTTTGCAAAAAAACTTCAGTCACATTTAGAACATTTCTTCTTCTTCTTATAATCTAAAGAAGTAATTTGCTTGAATCTAAAGAGAATAAATGAGTATCTTTCCTTCCTCCAGGCTGTTTGAGACGACTCCCCTCGGCAGCATCCTCAACCGTTTCTCCACAGACACGAACACCATCGACCAGCACATCCCCACCACCCTGGAGTGCCTCTCCCGCTCCACCCTGCTGTGTGTGTCCGCCCTGGGTGTCATCTCCTACGTGACGCCCGTCTTCCTCATCGCCCTCCTGCCTCTGGCTGTCACCTGCTATTTCATCCAGAAGTACTTCCGAGTGGCTTCCAGGTGAGTGAGACAGGATGACGGACGCCCATCAGAGACATTTCACACAGGAACTGTTGACGTTGTTGGGTAACAAGGTTGAAGGCGTTCATCCTGAGCAGCTCTAGTCTCTTGGTGTTCCTTTTTAAAAAAAAAAAAATTCATCCTGTTCTCTGTTTGCGCACCATGACCTTAAAAACACTGATGGTGGTTAAACGTGGAACCGTCTGTGGTGTCCTGTGTCTTCTGGTCAGGGACCTTCAGCAGCTGGAGGACAGCACCCAGCTGCCTTTACTGTCCCACTTCTCTGAGACGGTGGAAGGCCTCACCACCATCAGGGCCCTCAGGTAAGTCTATAATAGAATGAACCATCTTAACTGAACAGGTTTGAATGAATGAGGAGTTTAAGTCTACATAAATGTGCTTGGGATTCTTTTCATAATCACATCTCAGTTTATTTCCAACATCAGATCTGAGATAAATATTCAAAGCAGACTTTTTTTTCCTATCGTTTGGGTATATTTCATATGAGGTCTCTTTTGGTAGAAATTACATAATATTTTCATCCTAGTCACATCTGTGTAAGTTCAGTGCATATTCCTCCCTGAAGTTTATATATTGTTCTCCTATTTTATTAATTTTTATAAATGATTATCATCATTTATTGTCCAACTACATTATAATTCACACATAAGTTTAATAGTTAAGATAATATAAATACATATGTTATTTTCCTCATATCTGGTGCTGGGTCGGTCAGGATTCAGACGGGTTGATTCTCAGGACACAGGAGACTTTTCTTTTTTTCCATCGTCAGGTACGAGCCCAGGTTCAGACAGAGGTTACTGCAGTTCACTGACGCTAACAACATCGCCTCGCTCTTCCTCACAGCAGCCAACCGCTGGCTGGAGGTCCGCATGGTAATGACCCGTCTGCAGTTATTCAACATTCAGATCAGTCCTGTTAGCTGTTTGTGAAGCAGGTGGTTCACATTGTTTTGGTGGCGTTGCTGGATAACTGCTCCCTCTGTTGGGACACTGAAAAACTGATTTTTTTTTACATCAAGTGAATTCCATGTGCATGTGATGTTTTATGCATCTGCTCCCAGAGGAAAAGAACTACATATTTAATGATTCTGTCATGTATCAGGGTAATAAAATAAACTTGATCTATTTTTTGTTGTATTTGTTAATTTTGCGGTGACGCCTCTCTGCAGGAGTACGTGGGGGCCTGTGTGGTGTTGGTGGCAGCTGTGGCCTCCATCACGAACTCTCTCTACAACCACCTGTCCACCGGCCTGGTGGGGCTCGGCCTGACGTACGCGCTCATGGTGAGACTGTGTGTGGGTGTGCATGTGTGTCTGTATGTGTGTGTGTGTGTGTGTGTGTGTAGAGTTTGTTCTCCCCCCAGCGTCCTCCAACAGTCCAGAAACAGAATATAAAGGTGAAGTGGTGGTTGTAAAACCTCAATGTGTGAATGTGTGTGTGAAGGACCTGGCCATCTGGTCTGCACACACACACACCCCGCCCCACACACACACATAACACTTAAATAGATAAGTGTCATGGACAGTGAATGGTGCAAAACCTTGTAAAATCCATCAGATCAATTGTTCTTTATCATTAACATGCAACCATTTATTTATTTACAAGAGGACTTGCATGTGCAGCGTATATTTTATTGACTTGTGTCTCCTCCTCCTCCTCTTCCTCCTCCTCCTCCTCCACTCACATATCAGGTGTCCAACTACATGAACTGGATGGTGCGTAACCTGGCCGACATGGAAGTCCAGCTTGGTTCTGTCAAGAGGATTAATGGTCTCCTGAAAACTGAGCCAGAGAATTATGAGGGACTCCTCAGTGAGTGCTGAAACAGCCAGACTTCCATCTTAAATGAAAGCTTATTAACACTCTGATGGACCAGAAAAACAATCACATCTGATTTCTGATCTGACGTTGATGTTTGACTATTTTGACTTCACTCATTCTTAGTTATAAATGCTAAGTTAAGGTTTTGTTATCCCTGTGTTTGTCCCAGCCGTCTCTCAGGTCCCGGATGGCTGGCCTCAGCAGGGAGAGATCAAGATCCAGAATCTGAGCGTCCGATACGACGCCACGCTGAAGCCTGTGCTTAAAAATGTCAACGCATACATTAATCCTGGGCAGAAGGTAAACAAACTGAAAAACAAGATGAAAATATTATAAAGTTCGTGTTTGAATGATTCTGACTTGTTTTCAGGTGGGGATCTGTGGCAGGACAGGCAGCGGCAAATCATCTTTCTCCTTGGCTTTCTTCCGTATGGTGGACATGTTTGAAGGTACAGTAAAACATCAGCGCTTAAAATGTTCTTATCGTAACATGACATGCGTACACTTTGTGTGTTTCATACTGAGAATATTCTCTGTAATGATGCTTTTTCTTCTTTCACAGGAAGGATTATGATCGATGACATCGACATCGCCAAACTGCCCCTGCAGACCCTCAGGTCCCGCTTGTCCATCATCCTCCAAGACCCCATCCTGTTCAGCGGAACCATCCGGTACGGTGAATGACACCACGGCTGATTCTTACTGACTGTTTAGTAGGAGGAGACTGTTTCCAGTAACAGCAGCAGTTTGCAGACTGAGACACACTTTAATCACACTTATCTGAAACATGATAGAGGCGAGGGTTTGTAGATAAGACCTTCTACGGAAACTCCACAGATTCTTTTTTTGGACTTCAGCTGCACTGAAATGAAAGGGTTATCATGTTGGAGAGTTGCTTGGTAAAGCCTTCAAATCACATTTGAGGAATTCCATTCTAAGCGCAGTTAAAGAATATTTTAGTGTTAAAGTTTTTCACATGTTTCTCAGCTGCAGCCTGTTCTCTTCCTAATATGACTCTAACCAATATGGGGTTGAGTGATAAAGAAGGATTATAATAAAGGTTTAGATTATGGATGAATTCAGTCCCTCATGTCTCTATTAGTGTTTTCCGTGTGTGTGTGTGTGTGTGTGTGTGTGTGTGTGTGTGTGTGTGTGTGTGTGTGTGTGTGTGTGTGTGTGTGTGTGTGTGTGTGTGTGTGTGTGTGTGTGTGTGTGTGTGTGTGTGTGTGTGTGTGTGTGTGTGTGTCTGTGTGTGTGTGTGTGTGTGACAGGTTCAACCTGGACCCAGAGATGAAGGCTACTGATGAGATGCTCTGGGAGGCTCTTGACATTGCTCAGCTGAAGCCGGTGGTTAAATCACTTCCTGGAGGCCTGGGTGAGGAAATGTTTTTTAATGTCCTTGTTTACACCACATCTATGTTTCTATCTAGTTTCCCAGCAGCACGGACGTGTTGACCAGCTTCCCACGTTGGTGAACAAACGAGAAATCCTTCACTAACACCATTGTTAATAAAATCAATATGAGCTGCACCACGATGATAGAAAGTAAACAGCTAAAAAGAGATGTATTCACATCAATGTTGATTTTTTTTACAGGATTAACATATTTATTCATACATTTATTCATTCATTTGAAAAATCAGCTTTACAATGAATTTATTTAATCCACAGGAAACCTGCTGAAGTTTATCATCAGTGTTTATAAGTGAGCAGCAAGAATATCATTTTATATGAATGTGGATCTAGTCTTCGTCAGATATACAACAACTTGAACCTTTCACAGAGGCATTAACTGTAATTGAGTGTTATCAGGGGTCTATCCTGAAGCCAGTTTCATGCCCCTACCCCTATGTGTGCCACTGCCCTCCAAACACACTGTATATTCTAATCTCCTGGATCCAGATCAGGATCCAGTTGCACACCGGGGTTGGACATCATCAGTGGATTATTCATGGGAGTTCAGCCCTTCTTGACAAAAACCACAGCCTATTTTTGGGGATATCTTTCTTATATTTAGAGATCGTTTAAAGACAATCTCAAGTTTGGCTTGAAAAGAATTGTAATTATTGTTTTATTCTTTGGGTTTTTTTTTTTAGATTCTAATCAGTTCCACAATTATTTATCATATCATACACAAACAGTTATTTGTTCATGTTTAGCAACATGAGCAAATAATTGTTTGTGTATGAGACACAAACAGTTTTTTACCCTAAATGACCCAGGAATTTTTATTTATTTTTTATTATCGTTTTTTATTTTAATTTTTTTATGAATTAAATTTTTTAGGAAAAAAAATATTAACACTCTGACTTCACATCTGACCGGTCATAGTTGTTGTGGCTCTGCTGTCACATGGTGCGGTACAAGAGTTTGCTGCGTGTCCAAGCAAAGAGCGACTACAGTGTCAGATACATGTGCATGAATTTTTTACCTCCATGTCTGATCTCTATTATGTGAGCAGCAGCTCCTTCTATATTTAGAAGCACACATTATCCTGGGCTAACTTCAGCCCGTGTTCCTTACACTGGAGACCTGAGCACTGTGGACTGCAGAAGCGTGATCAGATGTTAGCAGAGACCTTGAACAGACTTCACCTGCATACATGATGAATATATCGATGCATCGCCTCCTGCCCCTGCGTTCTTCCTAACTAAACATGAAAATAATGCTCAACTTTCTGGGATGTCTGTCTGCACGAGACCTGATTCCACACGTGATGTGTGACACTGGCTAATGTGTGTGTCTGTGTGTGTGTGTGTTGGTGCTCAGCCACTATATCAGCTAATGTTCCCTGCAGCCCAGTGATCAATAAGGCTTTGATCTTTAACCCAGGAGTTAATGGATGATTAATTTACCCCTCAAACACAGTTTAAATAACAGCAGTTTGTCGATGTTGAGTTTCGTGACTCAGTTGACTTCACTGAGCCGCAAAGGCTCCCTTACTGAAGTAATGATCTGGAAAACCGATCACGTGGAGGCAGGTCATCATCATCATCATTATTTACAAAGTTACGTGCATCAGTATTTATGTAAGAGTACTTTAAATCATTAATCAGCAATTATATTTGTGGGTGCTCTGGTTGTCATTTGGTAAGTTTAACTTTCATCTTTTTGTATGTTAAAGAATTTTTATGCCTTAAATACTTAAATAATTTAATATAATATAATACTGTATAATAAAATATAATATAATATAATATAATATAATATAATATTATATTATATTATATTATATTATATTATATTATATTATATTATATTATATTATATAATATAGTAATAAATACAGTATGAAGAATATTTCAGCACGCTTCCCCTTCAGATGCCACCGTGACCGAGGGGGGAGAAAACTTCAGCCAGGGTCAGAGACAGCTGTTCTGTCTGGCCAGAGCCTTCGTCAGGAAGAGCAGCATCCTCATCATGGACGAAGCTACGGCATCCATAGATATGGCAACGGTCAGTGTGTGTGTGTGTGTGTGTATTTGTTGTGAGACAGGGAGAGAGCACATGACCACTGAAAGGTAAAAGAAAACAATGAGATAATTTTATCAGAAAAGGAAATTAGAAAACCAGGAGACAAAAAGTTGTCTAAAAGTGAAGGGTGACTCAAAGTGCTGTGGCTGATTCTCATTTCCAGCCTTTGAGACACGAAACAAAGGAGGCCTTTATCAAGAGAGGAGCGCTTTGTCTGACAGGCAATCTAAACTCTAAAGGTTTATTCACATGAAGGGGGGATACAATGGAAAGCTGGAGTGGGAAAGCTGCAAAAAGAGAAAGAATCAGTTCTAGGGAAAATACTGAGGGCAGTAAGAGCCTGAGGCAGTCCACAAATGGCTGATTCTTACTCCAGACCCTCTCCTGAGTGACAAATCACAAAGAGCGACATTTCTAGTTGAAGTACCACAGCTGTGCTGCCCTCAGGGAAACACAGTCGAGCATTCAATCAGGGACACCAAGATGAGGAACAAAAGAAGCAACGGCTCAAATAAATAGGCTTCAGGAGGTCACTGTGTGTGTGTGTGTGTGTGTGTGTGTGTGTGTGTGTGTGTGTGTGTGTGTGTGTGTTTACCAGCATGAATGAATTCTAAATGGGTCTTTTTCGCATTTTTTTCCTTGATTCTGAGTCAAGCAAGACTTAAGGTTGTCTAATTGACCTTTTCTGCCTCCGACCTCACAGGAGAGCATCCTTCAGAAAGTGGTGATGACTGCCTTTGCTGACAGAACAGTGGTTATTATAGCAGTGAGTATAAGGGATGGATATCAGTCTACATTAGCGTACGATGCAGAAAGGAGCAGCTCTCTCTGTCTGTCTGTAACGCTCAGAGTTGTGATGGGTTTTCTTCCCCTCCGCTGCGCAGCATCGCGTCCACACCATCCTCAATGCTGACCTAGTGATTGTGATGAAGCGAGGAATCATCCTGGAGTACGACAGGCCGGAGGCCCTGCTGGACAAGGAGGACAGCGTCTTCACCTCCTTCGTACGAGCAGACAAATAGGAGAAGAAGAGGGAGACAAATTTATTAAGGAAGACATTCAAAGTGCAATTGTCCCATGGAATATATTCATTTTATTTTTCAAACATGTATTATATTTGTACATAAAAAAAAATCCATTCTTTGTTAATAAAAATATAAATGATCATTATAGTAGAGCTTTTTAATGGGGTCACTTGAGATTGGGTTGCAGATTGATGATGATGCGTAAAGATTTTGTGGAATTGCTGAAGAATAAATGATGCTATCCAGAAAGGTAGGACAAAGCCAGCAGCAAAGTGGTGTTGGAGTGGGGTGTTACACGTGAAGTCAGGATAGTAGTAAGTTATGTGGATGTGAAAGGAAGTGAGGGAGTCCCCACAACAGGAGGATTAGACTGAAACCTGGGATTTCAAAAAAGAAAAACGGAAGAACACTGGATCTACGCCATGATGAAGAAGAGCGCACTTTCTGCTGTTGGCATGGAACTCAAACAGCCTGAACTTACTGTAGAGAACTCGTTAAGTAAATCATTATATATTCAGGGAATGAGGTCACTACAGCGCCCTTCCATTAGTGCGCAGAGGAGAAAGGAATTCCGCGGCGGGCACCTTAGAGGTGGGTGGAGGGAGAGACTGCCTCCAACCCTCACCGCATCTCCCTCTCACGTTACTTCGCTTGTATCCAGATGCGCATCCGAAACCTGTCTCACTCAACGGGGATCAGGCTCAGATGTTCAAGTGTGGTTATGCGTTCAACAAAAACCACATTTCCCCCACACTGATTTTCCTCCCCACCGACCGAGCGGGGACGGGGTGCTGTGGCACCGCATGCAGGGGCGGCTGGTGCGGTGAGTGACGGCGACAGCTGCGGAGCTGGAAGAACAGTCTTCTCATGGGACTGAGCAGTTGAGAAGCGCCTGATCTGGAGGCAACGTGAGGAGCGCGCATACCTCCAGAAGACGGGAGACAGTCGCACTTCCTTCCCACGGCTGACAGCTGGCCGATTGGAAGGGAAAAACACATCGGAGCGCAAGAGGATCCATTCAAAGCCGTGTGGCGGGTGGATCCATAGCATGGGAGCGCTATGTTGTCCAGAAAAGGACTCATTCCTGAGGATTACCTGCTGACACGTTTGGCTGAAGATGTCCTGCAGCCTAAATTCAAGTCGAAACAAGGTAAAGCTCGGTTCGTGGCCAAGAACGGCACCTGTAATGTTGCGCACACCAACATCCGAGAGCAGGGCCGATTCTTACAGGACGTCTTCACCACCCTGGTGGATTTAAAATGGCTTCACACGCTCATCATTTTCACCATGTCCTTCCTGTGCAGCTGGCTCCTTTTCGGGATGATCTGGTGGCTCATTGCCTTTGCGCACGGCGACCTGAACGATGGGGGAGAAGACTTTGTCCCGTGCGTAACGGACATTCACTCCTTCTCCTCCGCTTTCCTTTTCTCCATCGAGGTCCAGGTGACCATCGGCTTCGGGGGTCGGATGGTCACGGAGGAGTGCCTCTCTGCCATCATTATTCTGATCGTGCAGAATATTGTCGGATTGGTTATAAACGCCATCATGCTCGGGTGCATCTTCATGAAAACCGCGCAGGCGAACCGGCGCGCAGAGACGCTCATTTTCAGCAAACACGCTGTCATCTCCGTCCGAAACAACAAGCTGTGCTTCATGATCCGCATCGGGGACCTGAGGAAAAGCATGATCATCAGCGCCACCGTGCGGATGCAGGTGGTAAGGAGAACCACAACCGAGGAGGGTGAGGTGGTGCCCCTAGACCAGATCGACATCCACATGGACAACCCGGTGGGTACCAACGGCGTCTTCCTGGTGTCTCCCCTCATCATTTGCCACGTGATCGACAAGGACAGCCCTCTGTACCGGCTGTCCGCATCCGACCTGCAGCATGAGGACATCGAGGTGATCGTGGTGCTGGAGGGGGTGGTGGAGACCACGGGCATCACCACGCAGGCGAGGACATCCTACGTGGCGGAGGAGATCCTGTGGGGGCAGAGGTTCGTGCCCACAGTATCCGAAGAGGACGGCATGTACGCGGTGGACTACTCCAAGTTTGGTAACACCATTAAGGTTCCGACACCGTGCTGCAGCGCTCACAAACTGGACCAGGCGGGCGGCATCGCTCGGTTTAAACTGGAAGAGGGCGTCACCTTGCGGGCGTCCGTGAGAAGACGGCGGGGCACCACGCTGCGGAGGTCGAAGCTGGAGAGTTAGTGGGAATGAGTGATAAAATGATAAAACGCTGACAGACAATGTTAAGGATCGATCACATCCGTTTTTATTGTTGACATGTGATTGGTTGTCTTTATGTCTATGCAGCGAACCTAACAGGCTTTTAACTCAGGGTCGATGTGAAGAAGCACAAAGAATCATGACGTGAATCAGTCCCTGAATGTACCCAGAATGATCCCTTTGAATGTTTGACCTTTATTTAATGAGAGGTGTGCATGTATGTAAAAGCAATAAAACACGCTGCTCCATGTGTTGTGTGTGATGGATGAGGTCAAATAATGTGACGTGTAACGGACACTAACTTAATCATTACACTTTCAATCATCATTTTTACAAAAATAGTATTAAGAGATATGTTCAGAAAAAAATTCACATTCAGCTCTATGGTGGACGAGCTGTTAATGAACACAAAAGTGTTTTTGGGATTTCTATCTTGACAAATACCAGTACTGTACTATCTGTTGGGCAACAGGAGCTGAAATATGACATCTCCAGAAACAATATACAGTAATAATGTCAGACTTGTCATATGTGACCCTGATCGATTAAAATATATTTTAATTTATGCACCTAGTAATCAGTATGGGTTTTTAAATCTGGAGTCACCATTCTGGAATGTGAACATCTCAAGAATTATTTTTCATAAACGTCACAAAAACTCCAAACTGAATGCAGACGTGAACAAGCGGTCCTTGTGACTTGCTGTGTCGAGTTTCACTTGAAAAATAAAATCACTTTCACGAGACCACAGATTCTCACTTTTCTTTACTCATGCATAATTTACACTGACGTATATAAAACACAGAGACAGGGTGGCATTTCTCTCTTTTATTAGATTATAATCCGCAGAGCTTAAAATATTAAATTGCTTTTAATTTAGTTAATAATTAAAATACATAAAAACAAGAGCCAGAACTGAAGAACCCTGCAAAAAGAATTAAAATAAATAAAAAAGGAGAATTATAAACCAAATCCTCCTCCATACAGAGGCTATGTCTGACAGAACCCGCTTGCGATCCTTTGTACAGTAAAGTCCAAGCAGACTGCATTTTCTATACATGTGTAATGATACCATTAATATTATTATTTCTGAACTAAATTTCCTCTGATAATCTTTCAAAAAGCAAATTTTAAGGGACAGATGAGAACGAGAAGTGATGTTTAGTTTTGTGCTGGGAGTACTGGTGACTGTTAAACAGCAGAGCAGCTCTGCTCCATCTACTCCCACCCCGGTCTTTCTCTATCCATTTCTTTCTTTCTCTGCCTCTCTAGGCCTGCAGACATTACATCATGTCTTTGTCTTTGCAACTGGAGTGGGTGTTGGTGGTTTAGGGGCTTGCTCCCACCGGCAAATAGCTCTGATTCAGCCTCACGTAGGCACAGGTCTGTGTCAAAGCCTCGTCTCTCTGATCCCATTAAATTTCTAACATACAATCTTTATATTTTTGTTGTCTCTTTGTTTCTGTGGCGTTCTCCACATCTGCTGCCCTTTACGGGTAGGTTGTGGAACACATCGCCGGTTGATTCTGTGGTGAAACACAGTAAACACCTGCCATACGAGGGCCTGAGCAGTCTGGTGAACACGGGATAGAGAATGAAACAACAACATTGTAACTTCTCTCTGGCAGCAGTGACATTTTCTCTTGGGTCCTAAGAAGGAAGCATTTTAATCATCCCCCTACATAGACGACCCAAACAGTGATTGGCTAGTTTTGCCCCATCAGGCAGTAACGTGGCTCCCTACTGGCAATCGTCACAGCCTTGTGCCTTCAGGCAGAATGAGGGGAGGACGAGCCCGCAGGTGAGCCTCTTCTCCACACATTAACAATACTGTACAATAGTAGGTTGAAGCAAAGCAGAGCCCCGCCCCCTCCTCCTGTACTGTATGTTTGGTACGGATGGAGGGAAGTGATGGACAAACTGAAACCCCCTTCAGAAAAAAATAAAACAAAACAAAAAAACTGAATAAAACTTCAAAAAAAATGTAAGTGAAATAAAACCAAAACTAAAACATACACATACTTTTTGTTCCTAGTTTAAATTGCAGAGAAGATGGGAAGGATCTGCCCCATGGGAGGAACGTAGACGCCAATTCCTGCTGGCGTGACAAACCCCTCCCCATCACCCCCTTCTCCCGAAAACCCTCCCCCCTTCCTTCCTGCTGGTCAGTTGGTGTTGTAGCGAAATATAAGGGTAGTGGAAGGTCTCTGAAGTCCTGCTGGCACTGAGGAAAAGGGCCAGAGTGTCTTTCCTTCTCTCAATCTTGTCTTCCATCACCTCTGGGGGCTGCTCTCTCACTGCCGCCCCTGCTCATCTCTCTGTCACGTGATTTTGTGATGATGGGGAGGGCGCTGAGCCTGGGGCAGAGGTGGCCGGGGTGGGTGGCGGGGCTGGGATGCAGAGGATTTCGGACAGGTCGTCCATGATACAGGTTTCCTTAGGGTCGACCAAGTTAAATTCCCTTATGAAAACAATGAAATGTGCATACAGAGTGTTCAAGTGGCCCTGCAGCTCCAGAGCCACCGTCTCTTTAAAGTGCGCCCAGTAGAGGTGAGCCAGCACGTGGAACAGGTACCGGCAGATCTTCTTTACCAAGGACTCAAAGGAGTTGGGAAACTCTTTGCCTAAAAAGACAGAAAGGACACAAACCAAACGGTAGAACATTTATTATCACCAGGAGCAAGTACTGTGTTTAAAACCTGCAGTTACACCCAGTTTGAATGAGGACAGCTTTTGGCTGTGGATTAACACACCACTGAGACAATAGTGAGTGGAGTGACTGAACTTCAAAAGTGACTGTCAGGTGAGTATTTACTGTACGTCGTCTCTGCTTCATATGACAAACAAGATTCTATTCAAAAAGTAAATATTTGGGTTGTTATGGTTATTTCCTGATGGTACAGACCAAACCCTTCACTCATTAATCTAAAATGCTTTAGGAGCACCACACCAGCAGGGGGTAGTAGAACAACATGAGGACCCTGTTCCAGCTCCTGCGATCAGACACTCACCGTATTTTGTAGGAAAGACTTCCTCATCTGTGACCAGTTTCTGACAAAGACTCATTACGAAGTCGACATATTGAGGAGCAGTGCACTTTGTCTTCTTCCCCTTCTCGTCATGCCAGTAGTATATTCTGGTGACAAAAGCACAAAAAAAGCAAACCAATCAATCTATGTGACAAAACAACACTAAAGATGCACCACTGAAAAACAGGATGCCGTTACTCAACTTCTACATTCATTTGTTCATTATCATCATCATGAATGTGTTCTAAAGAATGCTCATGGTTCACCTAAGCAGGAAGAGAAGCACCACACGGATGATCTGTGAGACGTCACCTGACATTTCCCTATGTCTTATTTCCTTATTCAGACAAATCTGTCTCCCAACGTCGTTCTTTCTGACTGACAAGGACAATGAAGTTCAGTGACACTACAAACAATCTCTTGTGTCCCATACTGAGGCATTCCTGCCCAGAGATCATGTTTACATGTTTTCATTCAACAGGACTTGATGACCTCTGTGTCCTGGAGCTTTCGTTTCCTGATTGGGGCCAAATTCTCTCGTCACAGGAATAAAAGGAGCTGCGGCCTCGCAATGCCCTGGTCAGACCTGCTATTGTTTCTGGACTGGGCGAGGGTTGTTTCTGAAGAGGGTGACCTACTTAACCCAACTGTAGGACAGGGGATTGGCATTAATAATGGTAATGCAGAAGGTGGGCAGACACCTCAGAAACTGATGGTACCTAACTGGTGGGATAACTAGAGACACAAGGCGCACTGACCGATGAATGAGCTTGATAGGTTGATTAAGAAGCAGATTAAATGTGTGTGTGACTGAGAGCAGTGTATGTCTGAGGGCAGTCGGCCAGACATTATAAAACATGGGGAATGTGAAGCTGACCTGCAGGAGGGGACCTACTGACTAGAGGATTGAGACCTTTCAATGCACCCACTCACATAGGATTAACCCTCCACTCTAACCTACTCACTGATACATCGAGAGACGATGAACCTCTAGAGAAAACAAGGTTGATTCACTGTTGATGAACACGTGGCTTCATTGTAGGTTCACTACTATGGAAAACAATCTTTTATTTATTCATTAGGTGATCTTTCTTCTCTGTGATCTCCTAGCTACACTTCATTTGTCCTCTGGCTGTACAAGGTGGTGTTCTGTTCTTTTATGACATCTGCAAAGTTCAGATATTTTAAACATTTCATAAAAGCTGTACAAATTAATTCAAAAAGACACACACACACACACACACACACACACACACACACACACACACACACACACACACACACACACACACACACACACACACACACAAAATGGGTCTTAATAGCTACCAAATAGTTTAGTTCCTTTACAGCTCATGGAAACATTTTCTTCCAAAAATAGAGCTGGGCTCTGCCTTCAGTCAGGGGCTGTGGTTCTATTGTGACTGTTGCTCAGTCAGCCTTTATTCTGGGTGGGGGTGGGAGTTGGGGGGTAGTCAAGGTACATTCAAGCGATGAGCCTTGTCTTCAAAATGCAACTTTTGCAGTTTGACCAATTTAATAAGTGATCTGTGTTTGCAATCCGTCTAAACACAGTGCAAACAAAAACAAGTTTATCTGCACTAATCGCTCTGCTCTTCAAATACTTCAGGCAAAACACGTTTCCTCCCTTTCCTCACAGTATAGTTTACTAAGAGTAGCTTCACTTTAGACAAGAGAAATGGAAAAATACCCTGTGCACATGTGAGACATTCACTTCTCAAAGGACAGTCTTCATATATGTGTCATGTCAGGATTGCATTGTTGGCCCGGTCATATATGCACTTTTAACCTGAATGGGATTGTTTTTAAGAGCAGTGACTGTCGTCATTTTTAGTGTGTGGGTAGTCGGGTTTTTCCAGCCATGAGTGTACACAGAAAGAAAAAGACAAGGACTTACTCACAAAGACGACACCCTGCCCTGACAGGGCAAACTAGTTAGATAAACACCTAGTAAGTCAGATCTCCTCTGTTGAAATGGAACAATAGGCCTTTGACATGAATGTGATTACCTAAAACATTTTACTACCACAGAGGTTTATTTTACTGGTCACAGTAGCATTTTACTACTAAAGCCTTCCAGACACAGATGTTGGTAGAATAATATGTCTTGATGATCTAGGAGGGGAGTGAAGAGTTTGTAGTCCTGCAATTGAATTGCAGTCAATCTGACCACCGTGAATGAATAGAATACTAGTGGATCCTCAAAAAGCAGCAGCAAAGACAGGTTGCACCTGAGAGCATTATAAATGATGTAACAAAAATTGCTTTCCAATATCACATGCTCTGAGGCTTTATGTTGTGGTGACGTATCTGGGATGTACTCTGACTCTCGTCTGTAGACAGCTGAGATAGGTTCCAGCAACACACGCAACTCACAAGCTGGATGAGCTGCTGTGGACGAGATGGCGACGACTCGTCGACAAGAACATGGATGGATAGTTTTCGGATCGGTCGAGGAGATCGTTTCTTAGGGTATCTTTTCTTCTCAGAAGGGAAGACTCAACAGAAATGTGAACCTGTCCTTTGATTACGCTGCGGCAGCATTAACAGCTCTGAAGTGAACAGACAGGCTGCTGCAGTACAATAAAGCAGCATCACGTGGGCTATGTTCTCTGCTACTGCCATTACGAATTAACCGGTAGGACAGCAAACTTCTGATTAATCAACCAATGAGCTTGAGTGAGAGAGTAATGAATAAATAAAACTTACGTGTTGCAAGCTGTCATTGCTTGACAGGTGTCCCCAGTGCAGAATTCTGAGATCGTGCTGTACTGCAGGTTGATAAGGTTGAAGAAGGTTGTTGCTGTGACAAAGACGACAAAAAGCGGGTGTTATTCAGGAGGTCTTCAGTCTCACAATAACAAACCATAGAGAAAAGTAATAAACAACAACATAAACATGGAATATTTGCACCGTGTTATGTTGTCCTTTGGATGACAGGGACACATCTAAACATGAATACAATGCTCTACATCTGTCACTGTGTTATGTGAAAGTCACAAACACAAAACTAATCCATCAGGTGAATTAATCCTTCAAGCGTGTGAGGTCCCTAAAAGTAAAAATAGAAAAGTGGGAGGTGGATTCAGCTTCGACAAACACTGAAGTGGTTGTTCAAGTTCAAGCCGATACAGGTATTTCTACAAGGGAATGCTCTTCAACTGTCAAAATACATGTGAACAGGAGCTCTAATCTACGTAAGGAAATGTACATGTCAGGGCATGTATTCCTTATGTAATTAAATTCTATCACTGACAAACACTACAGTACTCACTATTGCTGGCTAGCCATTCATTGAGGTCTATCTCTCTTGGCAGAACCACCAGCTCCTTGAGGTCAAAGTCCACCACACGGATTTTTGTGTACTCCAGCTCCAAGTACTGTTTCTTCTCTTCTATTGGAGGCTTCTTTCCATTTGGCTTCGTCTTTGACTTCCTGCAACAAGAAACAAAAGAGAATGGTTTAAGGAGCTGCCAACGACTTGAAAAAGGCAATAAAACAACTAGGAAATTACAAATCGTAAAAGTTCTTAAAAGTGACGCAAATGGGAAAATCTGATGTATGTGTGAAGAATGTTTTTGTTGGTCTGCATGTTGGAAAGTCTTCCAGACAGGCCTTCAGTGCAGTACAGGCAGCACTGAAGAGGACAACAAGTTGACACACACAGGTTTTGCATTAATATATAGTAAATAAATCTGCCACCACATAACTGACCTTTTCCAAAAGCGAATTCAAATCAACCTGCAACTCTGACCTAATGTTGGCCTCAGCCCTGAGCCTCTACTGATTTTAGCATGGGGACGTCACATCACACACTTCCTGTAACCTCTAATCTCTCCCTCCTTAGCCTCCGCCAGTGCAACATGAGGTCAAAGACTGAGGGACACACTCCTTTGTGACATTTAAAGTTTGACATAATGAACAACTTAATCAACATTGTGATCAGGGGTTTCCCCATCCTCTGCCCAATTCCACCAGCATCTCATTCTTGTCTCCTCCTCAGAGATACAAACAGAGGCAGAAAGCGATGTATAATGAGTTGACAATGGATTGTGTGTGGCCCACAACTGCAAGACAAGACAAGCAGCTGGTAGAATTCAGCTGTAACTCAAACAAGAAAACCGTAAATGTCTGGTTGGTGAGCTAGTGTGAAGTTTAGGACCTCCTTGACCTCTGAGCAGAGAGAGAGGTCAGCAGAGGTGTAACAGGGAAGGTAGATGGTTTTTTCCACAAGGTTCAGCTTAACACACATCACATGAGACACTGATGCTCAGCGTGAGCAAACTGAGTTTGGTTCCAGTGTTTGCTTTGTTTTTTAGTGTTCTCTATGTAGGAAGCTACATCCCAGAAACACTCCCTTCCCTTCAGTTTCTGGACAGGAAAAAAACTATTCCAACTGCAGGAATGATGATACATAACTACATTAACACTATTTTCCAGCAGCAGCCAAAATTACTCAATTCCACTTAGGCTTGGTGCAACTAACACTAAATTTAATAGAATAGACACAAAATCTGGTGACAATCAGCTGGAAAAAGGGTCTGACAACCACACTGACATGCACACAGAGATATTAAATATAGACTTAGAAGGAAAGCGTTGAAATCATAACAGGAGGGGTGAACAGAGGGGGAGACGGGAATGAAGAGCGGAGGTAGATCCAGTTGATAACCATGGGGACTACTAAACACTTTCAAAACATGACAAGACTGTGGAGCATGAGGCCTCTACAGATGCACCACAGCGTTTAGAAAGCCTCTGTCGTTTCATGGGAATTGTCCCTGTGCTTTCCACCTCAGCAAACAAGGGAAGGCATGTCAACATGTAAATACCCAGAGCCTGCAGTCAGCTGCTGTGTAAATGTTTAAGTTCCTCTCTCTCAATTGTACGATGTTGGCTAATTTGGCTGTAAAGTGAAATGCCTGGCTTTAAACCAACATTCCAAAAAAGTTTAGATCTGAAGGACCAACAATCATTCCTTCTTTCTGCCACCTGCTATTCATTACCACTACAGATATACCTTGGCTTAAGTTGCTAATTCATTCCAGGAGATAGAGACATAAGTTGAATTAATTTCGTTGCAGGCTAAACCAAAAGTAACCAATCCCAGTTCTGTACTGTATTTATGAATGTCTTTTCAATGATATTTGGTTCATATGAATCTATGTTAAACTTGCAATCAATTAAAAAAATTTTTTTAATATAGTCCAGAAAAAACATTGTCATCTCGTACGTCGGAGTTTTGTCCTTAGCCGCTTCTTCTGCATTGTGGGTAGAGGGGGTTGCTTTTATTCTTATTTATTGTGCAGTAACATGTGCTCTTAAAGGTTTTATAGTGATTTTATGATTGCAATACTTGTGGCAGACATATGTAAAGTTGAATGAAATGAAGTAAACTCAATTATTATAATCCCGTGTATTTGTTTGTTATGAAAAACTAGCATATAATCGAGAACGACGTAACTCAAAAAGACATAAGCCGAGGTACACCTGTATCTTCTTTATCTTGGAGCTTGTTCCTGTGGAGCTTTCCTCTTCATGGCTGTAGGCTCACCTGTTCAAACAAACTATTATTCAAGGTCAGGAGTCTCGGATCTCAGTCTCATCTTTGGCCCGTCTTTTTATGTCTTTCCATTCATTGACGTCACTCCATTACCTCTGCTCTGCCTCATTTATAAGATGCTGCTCTCTCTATCTGTCAAACACACCTGTTTGCATAATTTTTCTTTAGTTTTCCTTATCTTTGTCTGCTTCCTTCTCCCACATGTAGTCTCATGAGGGTATAAGCATGTGGTCCATGTGGTTTTGTACTGTGGGCTACATGTTTGATCATGCGAAAGAGCTTTATCTGGGATGGAACTTCATCTACAGAGACCATCAGCTCTCACCACTGTTCAAAGACTACTAAGCCCCTTAGAAAAACCCCCCCACCTCCCTTCCTTCTGAAAACATTCTGTTTCACTGAGCTATTTCCTGCCTCTCTCCTTGTGCAATTTCATCATTTTCCATACAAACACCTCCTCCAGTGCTTGAGAACATTTGTGCAGTAAAGGGAGGTGAAACTCTGGAGCCATTAGTTTATTTTAGGATAAAGAAAACCTCCTCATTGCCAAAACTCCTCCCCTCATACGTATATAGTCAGTCTCAACTAAAACAGACACACACAGCTTTGTCTGTTCTTGGTGAAGTTTTCCCACACAAGTCTTTGCCATAAAAGGTAGCAGATGCCTCTTTCTCCAGATCACCAGATTGGGGCAGGCCAGAAGGCAAAAGTGGAGGGTAACTGAGGTCTGGACTGGGCACATGACTCCAATGTGGGCTGGTGGTTGGGGGGGGGGGGGTCACAGCCTGCTTGGTACCAACTGGAACCAGTTTGTGATTCCAATTCAGAAACCCTAGACAGGTTTGATGGAATCATGGAAAACTGAACTTCTCGAGCTGAAAAGAAGCGGGAAAGTAGGTACATTGCTGTCCATTTGCAGTAGAATACAGTAAGGAAACAGGGCTGTGTAGTCAGGTGACAGGGAGGTCACCGAGGAGTGAACGACCCAACAGCTGTTCAACCACGTCTGTTAGCCCCTTTCTTATCCCTTTCACTTTTCCCAGCAGCATCACCTCCCCCATGTCATCCCCCACTAACTACCTTTCCTCATGCACACCACATACACACCTGTGACTTCATGCACACACAAACACACATGCGAAGATACACACAGACACGTCTCTGTCTGTAGCCACGGCTGACCCAGCTGGTCACGACAGCTGCGTCACAAGCCCGATCCCACCGGAGACCTTGAGAACATTCACAAGTAGAATGTCCTCTATGGTCTGTGTGAGCATGTGTGTCCTCCTTGTACACGCACAAACAGTTCAGCCTTGAATCAAGTGAGTCCCAACATCCTGCTTTCTGGCTTTGCACATATCAGCTGCTATTGTTGGCTGACTGTGTGTCTGCTGAATGCTGGATACGCTTAGTTTGAAATTAAACTTTGTTTAAAGAGGAGCAGCCCTCGGGCAGGTTCGCCACACACCCATCTCATTACCAGAGCCTGGCTCCAATTAATCCTGGAAATTTACCGTGCTCTTCTGGAGAATTACTTTAAGTGCTTCTTTTTAAAAAGACCCCACTATGTTTAGGTACTAAATATTTCTGCCTTCCCTGTATTATACCTCCACTGACACACACATACACACACACAACTTCATTATCGTCCAAATTCCATAACACACATCCATTAGCACGCTCCTGTTGCGACTTAAAAACCAGGGGCCTTGGTAGTTCTTGTTTTGTTTGGTGCTTGGATTTATTTAACAAAATCAATGCAATGACCTTCTCTGCTAGACTACAGGGGACTAAAACTGGAACTTCACAGCAACACGTGTGACAGAAAGGATTTCGTTTCTGAAGTACACTGAATTAGGCAGAGATACAGAATAATACAAAACATATCGTGGGTTCTCTCCGGGTTCTCCGGCTTCCTCCCACCTCCAAAAGCATGTGCTTCAGGTTGATAGGCCGTTCCAAATTGACCGTAGGAGTGAGTGTGTGTGTGTGAATGATTGTTTCTATGTGGCTCCGTGGTACACTGGCGTCGTGCCCGGAGTGTCCCCCGCCTCACGCCCTGAGACTGCCGGGATAGGCACCGGCTCCCCCGTGACCTGCGTTAGCGGATTAAGCGGGTTGGAAGATGAATGAATGAATGAATATCAAGAACAGATAGTAGAGATCCATTTCTAATTCAAATCTATTGACATTTGAAATGCAGTTTGAATGATAGTGGATTTGACAATATAATAATAATATAAGTAGTTTACAGCAAAAAAGCTGATCAATGGTTAATTAGTAGACAGTTTTTTTGTCTGAAAGAAGCAGTAGAATACAATTACTGTATTCTAACAACATACATATATCTTCATTTCTTGCAACAAGTTTTCTGGAACTGCACACTACAGTACAATCTACCTACATCTGAGTGACAGACATCATGTTTTGTCATCAGTGTTCACTTGTCTGTACATAGCGGACTTGGCTACCACAACATATTGTAGGAATGTGAAGTTGATTTTAACCAAACTGACACAAGCAACCACAACAGGCCACATGTTTTCTTTTGAGCAGTTATCTTTAACCTTTAGCACAAAAACCCAACCGTAAACCTTCCACTGAATTACTCTTCAAAAAAATGATAAAAGCCACAGGTGCAAAGACTCAAGAAATGCTGTCACCAAACAGGGACCTTACTCGAAACTGTCAGTATTCAGTCAATAAAAATAAAAAATTTCCTTAAATATTTTGTTTCCTAGTAAACAACAATTACTATTATAGAAATACAATAATACAATATGAGAAATTATTACAGATGAAAAATTTCTTATTAGAAAAGAAAGAAGAAGACACAAAATATCCATAACTTATTCTTGATAAATTTTGCACACCCTAGTCTCCAAAACTATCCAGGAACTGAAAGGATCAACATAACCTTTGGTTTTCAAACAGACGCACGATAGGTTAGAGAAACAATCAATGAAATGTATGGACATTCTTCACTCTTTTTGTGAACGAATTGACAAATCTGTCTTCAAGGTTTCAAGAACATCAATAGCAACAGAAGTTGGAGTCAACCTGATACAAGCTGATAAGACTAACACTGAGTGAATGAACAGAAAATTTAAAAAAGGCTTGCTTCAACTGGGAGGATCAGTTTTCCCAGAGCCTCGCCTCCTGCTCTATTTCAGGAGTGCAATTTAAAAGACTCTGGAGATCTTTTCCCCAAAAAACCACAGACAGAGGAGAGCAGGCAGTCTGAGCACACCAACTCTAAACCACAATAGCCATGATGAGGCTAAAAAGAGACTGAGCAAAGGATGGGTGAAACCAAAGGTTTAGCCTTGCAGTGCCTCACAGCCTACTAGTATGTGCTTGGTGAAAGTTTCTATGTAGAGATGATACAAAAAGTCCACATTGTTTTTACGACTGGAGGAAAAAGAGAGGACGCAAAATAAAAACAAAGAAAGCATATCAACAGGGGTGTCAGCAACAGTAAATCTCTCTCACTCTCTTTCTCTCTCACACACACACACACACACACACACCTAATTCAACTACTGACCCTACCTCATCTCTCTCAGGCCGACTATATAAGTCGCTAGAGCTAAAGAGGGGGTCTCATCAACATCATAACACACATGTGGCAGAAAAGAGGGAGATTGGGTTGAGACAAAACCAGGCTGCTGGGGAATTGCGAAACTAAGTTTAATTAGTGGAGAACTGATTTTGGAGAATTAAAAACATTACATCAAGATGATAAGACTAAATAAGTGGCCTGTCTGAAGGGACGAGGACCTTAATAGTAAAACTGAAAAAGCCTGTGTGTGTGTGTGTGTGTGTGTGTGTGTGTGTGTGTGTGTGTGTGTGTGTGTGTGTGTGATGGAAGTGCAATTCCCTCAAACTATTCAAACAGCAAATATTATGAAAATCACATTCCGTTCCATCGTTACTGAACCACTGACTGAAGAGAGATATAGAAAGCCTCCTTTTATTACCCTGAAATTTTTCCTCAAGGCTTCAGATTTGTGAAAATCCCCATTTGTTACTCCAGGCCAATACTTTAAATGTGATTTCCTTGGAACTCAGGTTATTCCATAAATGTTTCCAGCAAAACAGCAGCAGGACTTGTCTCTGCAAATCAAATATATTGACACAGAAACAGCAAAAACACTGCTCAACAATGCATCCTGCACACAATCTGGTTAGACATGTTAAAATGGTGGATATTCTCCTCCCTATCACAGGTGACTATTGGCTGTGTCACATGCTCTAAAGGCTGATGACTTGAAAACACACCTCTTCCCAGGTCTTGAAAGGTAAGAGTAAACTCAGAAGCATTAATACAATAATCCGAACTGAGGAGAAACACACTGAGAACGGCCCTTTCATCTTCACATCACACATACGGTGTAAACATCTACATTAGCCAGAATACACTTTTACTAATGTTGGCTGCTGTGACAAGATTTTTTTTGTACAGGAAGCACATAAGCTGTATGTTAACACTGCAATGTCTTAAGTACTCTCCGTCTCATAGGCTTTATGTGGCAGCTACTATAACTGATTTATATTGTATATAATACAAATAAAATAAGCATGGGAAAAAAAGGGCAAATTATTTTACGTAGAGATTTTTTAAAAATGACAGTAAATTCAGATGAGTTCACATAGACTATCAAAAAGGAAACATGTTTTCAGTTTTAGTCCTAAATTTTCTGTCTATTTCCTTTCTTGTTCAGGGTATATTATCAGCTAATATACAAATGGGAAGCTCAGAGATGGGGAATAACTATGATTAAAAGCCATGCTAATAAACCACAATGTGTTTCATTTAGATTAACAAGAAGATAACAGCGATTTTAAATAATGCCTCCCTTTAGATTACTAATCATGAAACGATACAGGATGTCTTGAATAAATGATTAGACTAGATGAGGAGCATGTCATATTTCTTTTGCTCTTGTTGAGTCCTGATCGAGTTGAAGAGGAAGAATGAGGAATTCAGGTTTTCCATCAGCACCGGCTGGTAAAACATTCTGACCCTTGAACCAGAGGGTCCACAAACATCTGTAATTACCCCTCATAAATTACTTTTCGGGAAGCCAGAGTCAGATGGTTTGGACATGTCCAGAGGAGAGATAGTGAATATATTGGTAGAAAGATGCTGATTTTTGAACTGCCAGGCAGGAGGCCTAGAGGAAGACCAAAGAGGAGGTTTATGGATGTAGTGAAAGAGGACATGAAGGTAGTTGGTGTGAGAGAAGAGGATGCAGAAGACAGGGCTAGATGGAGGCAATTGATTCGCTGGGGCGACCCCTGAAGGGAAAAGCCGAACGGAGAAGAAGAAGACGTCAAGTCCAGCTGGTGTTTTCTCCCTTTAGTTTTAGATACAAGTGGAGTACAGCCTACATTTCAGGTTGTTTTTAAGAGTTTTTCTGCCTATTATGTATATTCAGGTGAACATCCCTATGTTTATGACACTCTAGTAAAACTCATTAGCAAAAGTACCACATCGGAAAATAATGACTCAAACTGTCAAAAACAAATACGCAGCTGTCGAAGCTTCTGAACTTAAGTTGTACGACCTGTTAACAAGAACAAGACAGTTTACCTGAATAATACGGTGAGGAAACACAAGTACACAACAGAAGAGGTTATTAACGATTACCGACTAGACCAAATTAAAGACAGTGTTACCTTAATACTTTTCCGACCGCTTGAAGCACCATTTTGCAACTGAAACCGTTTTTGGAGTTTCTCGGAGAGTACATGTCCTTAGAATTTCCAGAAAATGAGAACTTATTCACCATACTTTAAAACATTAGTATCATTATCTCCCCCTCAGACACAGGCGTTCACACTCCGACACCAACTCGCTCTGTCCGGGACTTCAACTGGCTCCGCAAAAAAAAAAAAAAAAAAAAAGCACTTCGTGGTGTGTTCACGTGAGGTACAGTCAACCAATCAGCGAAGAGAACAGCCGGTAAATGGGAGCGCTCTGCTGACGTCAATGTCTGCCCATGTGGACGTGTTCGTACTTCTCTCCTTCAAGTGTAGTTACTGTAGTCGGTTACTTTACAAGGAAGAAACAGGTGATTACCATTGACTACAGTAAAACAAAGCGTTACTACACGTTAAATACTGTTCTAAGAATAAAAAACGTTCTCTTAGCAACACAGAAAATATCTAAAAATTAGTGAAGGGTTTGGGTTAATAATGTATTGCTCTGATTTATAAGAATGCAATTACGTTTATTTGTGCAGTGGTTATCAAAGGCACCAATATAAGATGTTTTAAAGTCATCATAAATCCAACTGAAACACAAAGTATTGTGTGAATGCAACAAGTATAAGGAATATAACAGGTATAAATATTAAAACACTGGCGCCCTTGAAGCATAAGCATAAAATGTAAAAATAAGACATGAATTAAAATAGGGCAGTATGAGACATATATGAGAACATACTGAATTGGCAATCTGGAGTTCTTTGTTTAAAATGCATGCCAGCAGGTTCTCATAATTCTGTAAAAAAAACCAAATATCTAGTTTTTCCTTTCTAAAAGCCTTACATAATGCATGCAAGTATCATATAAATACACAAATTGTTACTTTTCAAAGAACTTATTTGTATTATAACACAATGATCAAAATCACTGTAATGGCCTAGTGTTATAAAAATTCTATTTAACTTTTGCTCGTTGACCAATTTAACACAAGAAATTAAAACACCAAAAGAACAAACATGTACAATCATTTAAAAAATCAGGTAAGACAAAACTAAACTGAACTGGGTGCACAGTTTTAACAGGACTCGTATTTCAAGCTTCAAATCTGACAAAGTCGTTAAATAATTGTCCGTACTGCGAGTCACTTCGTTCAGTGTGAGAACCAGTGCCGGAATAAAAACAGTGCACATGCAGGAACTGTGGGGTGACATTCCTCCTTTTGTTACTGAACCTCACCTGGATAGTAAAACATGGGCAGCATTGCAGCAAACAGGCCTGTTCAAACATGTTAAAGCACAGGAACCACTGAGGGAATCATACAAAGCCTGTTTGAGAACGTGTGTGTGTGTGTGTGTGTGTGTGTGTGTGTGTGTGTGTGTGTGTGTGTGTGTGTGTTGCCGGGTTTTACCTGACAGGTTAGTTTCCTGTCATAATAGTTTTCATTATTTCTTAATTGACATGTTCCAAGCATGAGTATGATTCAAAATCTTTTTAAACTAGAACCAAGGCAGTCACAGACTGCAAAATCCCCTGAATTGAAATTTTAGCCTGACCTACTTGCATAGGGTCAAAGATCAAAGCTAATGCTCTGACCAACTTTCATAGCTCAAAGCACTAGCTTTGTAGTGCTTTGATCTACGATCTTACACTGGCCTTCTCCCTCTTTTTTCCATCTTATCCGGTTCCTGAGTGTACAAAAGTTTAAATCTGACCTTGACCTAGCTTTCTCAAGGTCAAGATCATCATCTCATTTTCTCATTTTCATCCCCTTTGCCTCCCGAGTAATGTGCTTTTGGTTACATTTTTCTACCTGCAACAGTTGTGAAGATATTTGGTGGACATACTAACATACGGACGAATGGATGAACACTGTCAATTACAATACATCACTGCTTTGAAGAGGGATGTAACAATCAGAAGAGAGCTCAGTTGATGACACATGATCATAAAATGATCAAAAGGCACTGAATAAAAGACAAAAGAATAAATAAAAGACAAAAGACACTGAATAAAGCGAGCAACTGCTGAGATTACACCTGCTACACAACTGACATTCCTTCCCCTTTCTTCCCTTTAATTACTGCTTCTGAACTTTTGTCTCTCTTAGTCTCTCTTCTGTTGCCATCTTAACACATTTCCTTCCATTTTTCTTGTCTATTTTTTTTAACCTTCTCATTATCCCTCCTCTTTTTGAATAGGTCAGAAAACTTTGTCTCAGACAAAAATTACGGGGTGATTGTCAGGCTCTAGAAAACACTGGACCACACTGGTACTTCAACATGAACACGCACAAAGACACGCTAATCTGTGAAATCTACGAGCTATGTGCACTCCTTATACCAGACTAGAGTGGTCAGAATAATGAAGAGATAAAACTTTGAGGTATATTATGTGAGTGCTGTACTTTGCATGGGAGTGTGGTATCTGTGTGTGTAACGGTGGATTATAGGGCCTGAGGAGACAACAATCAGCATGTTTACTGCAGACTGTCGGATCACCTGGGCGCTGCTTTTTTTATCTGCAAATCTAAAATGACCCCAATAAATGATCTGAAAGAATTAAAAGCACAACAGTCTGACATTTGTGACCTCATGCACACCTTAAGACAGGCTGCCCTCCAGCTCAGGATTGGGTGGGAGGTGCTAAATGAGTCACAGCCCCATTGAGAGGTTGCTGCTGCATCTACAGCAATGAGGAATGGCGTTGAGTTGACTTTTCCACTGATGCTAAATATAGCATCAAACCTGTCCATAAAGTACAAAGAACAGTGCAAAAAGACTGAAGGGGAGGGAGAACATGCCACATGTGAATGTTGAGCACACTACTTTTGAACGAGAATTGTCATCCTTTAACATAACCAAGACGCATGTTTAAAGACAAAAAAAAAGAAAATGACATTGACCATAACACACCGGACCCAGTATAATAGCTGGTAAGTGTTCATGTGCTTTTTCTGAACATTCAGGAGAAACAAGTTTGCTGCTGTAATGCAAACTGCATGCTTAGGGAATTTTCCGTTAATATAATTCCAACTACTGGATCCATGCGGTCACTGAAAATAGGAGACATCCATTGAAGATCACTGAGGCTTGGCCAGGGGCCTCTACACTCACTGAAGAGATACTGCTAACAAAGAGCTTGGGTGAATCAGGCATGAAGCCAAACAGCAGGTGACTGTTACCTAGAGGAGGTTTTGCTTTGATTAAATAGATGATATGGTCACACCTACTGTTATTTTTTTTATGCGAGCTGCAGGCTGAGAGAAAAGATTGAGAGGGAGACTGCAGCCGAGCAGTTGAAGTCAAGCCCTTCAGCTTAACGGTTGAACTGAATGGAATCCAGCAACTACATTCCTTCATCTGGCAGACAGAGGTTTGCTTTCTTTCTTCTCTGTAAATGTCACAGTCACCTTCCTTTCTACTACAGAGGCGTGACATGGCTTTACTTGTGTTCCTGCAGATCATCGATCTCTATTATGACGTACAACCAGTCTTTTGAAAGTGGAAGGAATGCCTGCTTGGATGAATGCCTGACATAGACAGCATATTAGGAGCTAAAATAGTTCTCTTCTGGATATATATTTGATGCATACTATGAGTCTAATAAAAATTGTGGGGTTATGTGAGAACCTTTGAGCAGAATAGCAACTCTAACTATGAAATAGTTATATTACTAAATGATATTACTAAAAAGAACTTTCAGATTAGATCACTGGTCACTTCAGTTTTATGAGAACTATCAAGCGTACTTGTTTTTATCTAACTGCCTCAAAAGACAACTGCCTTCAAAATACAGGCAATAACTTTAAACAAAGACCACATCGCTTCCTAAGAAATGGAGAAGAGATTAAAGTAAGGCCATGTGAGTGACAGATGTGATGAGATTCAGTGATTGAATAAATAATAAGCGCAACAACGAAAGCAATGACTGAGCAGAGCCAAAGATAACACCAAGGGAAAAACAAGATTGCAGGCAAAAAAAATGTAAGCAATTCAAATCATTACAGTCTTGACGTCAGAACGTGACAGAAGGAAGTGTTGTGTGGACAGAAATATGTGGTATTTCATGTTAAACCCAAGAACAAATCTAGCTAAGCTTTCGGACATCTAAATATACACGACAGAGTCAAACAGGACTATAAAAAAAACCCCGCACTTGTTGGTTGCCAGTGCTCTCTTTACTGCAGAGACTCATGGATGGCTGTTCCAACAGGTTGAACAGAATGTCAGGGGAAATTCCCCCTATTTGACACAAAGAAAACACTAATTCCAAGCCACCACAACAGATGTGCCGTGGGCCACAACAGCTCCATCCCAGTCCCACCAGAGCTAATCTCCAACCTATCATTGATGGGATACAGAGGACAGATGGGAAAGGAGACCAATCATGTCAAAGGATTAACAGGTAAATAAAGATCAGAGTTGTCTAGTAAGGTGTTCATTTACCAATTTAAAAAAAAGTACATGTGGGAGTGGAGTAGCATGTTTGGATGAGCTCTTAGAAAGTGAACAAACACAATGAAGAATCTTGATGCCAGGGGGATTCCTCTAGAACCAGAGAGAGGTTAACACAAGACCAAAGGACACCTGGCACAACAAACCCACTGACCCATCCTGAAAATAAACTCAACCCAATTCGATCTGCTTCCAGAAAAAAAATGTAAATGCTTAAAAAATCATTAGTTTCCAGCCAACTTCTTAAAAACAACTAAAATGACGACTGATAAAAGAAAAAAAGTCAGATAATTCTACATGAACAACCCAACTTCAAGATTTCGCCCTCTACTTTTACTAATGTATGAATGGTGCATCAAATCCTGAGGATGTATGTAGTGAGTGTGTATGAAGCATCTGCAGAGTGTATGTAAGCACATGTTCTGACAAAACCTGGAATAGGATAGGTCGTCTCAAACCCACTACTCCTGTTATGCAAACAGTGCATAAATACCAGAATTACTGTTCCTGGTATCACATTTTTCTCCATAGTCACTACAAGGAGTTTAGATATTACAGTATTTTAATGTCTTGAGTTCTCGAAAGGATATCACCACTCATCCACCGGATTTTCATCGATTGCTCCTCTCCTTTTCTCCTTTGAGGCCTTGAGATCCTCTTCCTCTCTTTGCATGTGCACTATTTTCCTATCTAGCCTCATCTCTCGTTTGCGCTGCATTCCTGCAGGGGAAGGGCTGCATGTATTGACATGTCACGGCTGTATACACACAGTCTAGCAAGGGTTACAACACTACTAATACTGTTATATTGCATATACATTAGAAGTTTCTATAAAATTGTTTTCGAGAAAAAGGGAACAAGAATTAAAAACACATAAAGTGTGACAGACTGTTTCTATTGATATGCTCATATCTGGTTCCTATCCTGTCTGAGAAAAGAATGGGCACTGATGAGAATTTATTTATCATTTATTTATTCTGAAATTATTGTGTTCTCACACCAACCTGCAGTACACTGTTTGATGCTTTGTGTTCCTCTGAATGGAAATGCTGTCCTGTTGTGTGCTCAGCTCCTCTGTGCACTATTATCTTTGTTAGCTGCCTTAGCCAAGTTCACCACCAGACTGTCCTGCTCTCTGTCTGCTAATGATTAAGTAGCATGTTGGCTTTGTCACTGCAACTACAGACAAAGTCTGTATATAAAATGACTAATAAATAAACTGCATGATAACCACTCAAATAATAATACAGTTGATGACCAGCTCCTGCTGTCGGACATGTTTAAATACGCTGTTCGCATAGAGGAGTCTCCTGTACTCAAAAAACATTAGGTCATGTTCTGACTGGTTGACAACTAAAGGAAGAGATGGTTTTAAATGGATGGTGGACAGGAGATGACAAATGCCAAACTCCTGCACAGACATTTATAAATTACCACCTCCATGGACACTGCTTACATTAACCACCATCCAGTGGCTCAGAACAGAATATGAAGGGGAGTAAGGGTTGATAATGGTGGAAAACAAGCAATCAGGGAGCGACGAGGGCACCACAAGAGTAGAGAAGTAAAAATTGGAGCAGAAAAAGGAGGGAATGAGATTAAAAACAGAACATTAGATGAGGGCAGCGAGTTTGTTTAAGTGCGGGAGGTTGTTATAGCATGCCTATGCTAGCCGCTGCACTCCTCCCAACATTCCTTAGCAAGGGAGAGTCTCTATCCAATCCATAATTCACCACCTGGTCAGCCAAACACCTGTCAAGGATAAACTGAAGGAAACTGAAGAACACACACAGAGTTCAGGTGCAAGTTCAGGTAATATTCTAAACGTCTGTGAGCTGACAAACAGGTGCAATGGCTGAAGGGTGAAGGGAGGACCAACCTGCTGCGAAGCACTCAACCTGTGAGGAATTCTTGGACTGCTTTAATTAACAGCAAATAAATCCTGCACACAATAACACTTACTTGTGATGACT
Source organism: Antennarius striatus (assembly GCF_040054535.1). Lineage (NCBI taxonomy): Eukaryota > Metazoa > Chordata > Actinopteri > Lophiiformes > Antennariidae > Antennarius > Antennarius striatus. Next base: position 14,870,094 of record NC_090779.1, read on the forward strand.
AAGCTTGTAAACATCAGTTCACAGCCCCTCCTTCAGACAACAGATTATCAGCATTAAAGAAAACAATACCTGCCTCCTAAATTAAGTAGGGATGGCTGTAAATCTGCAGGTTGTGTCTCGTCAAAGCCATCAATTACACTCACAGGATTTATGCCAGAGCTTTGCTCTGACGTTCGTGACTGACATGGTACTGGTATCCTCCTGAGGCACTGCATCTCTTCAGTTATGTAATATCTATATAAAAAATATATGTTTCATGGCAATGATGACGCTAACTTGATACATGTATTCTCATTATATTTGTTTCACTTTTGAAATACTAAACAATTAAACAAATTTATTACCGCGTCACGGAATTTGTGCTAAATCGCAGGTGATCATTACATGAGTAAAACACGACTTTGTCCACATGCCTTCAGGTAACAGTGGGTTTGCTGCAGAGCCACTCCATCAGTCATGAGATTAATCACATGACAGAAAACACTGAGGCAGATCGATGGTGTACTGAAGCAGGACTGCTGTTTGTGTGTGTGTACTGTGTTTACTTACACCCCCACAAAACAGTGAGGGTCACCATCAATAGGGGTTCAAGAAGTTTACAAACTTCCCTCTAAGCTAATGTTTTTCTTTTGAGAACTGCATATTTGGGTCTCTTTACATATTGTTCTAGACTTCTTTTACCGTATCAAATGTCGGGACGAAGAGTTTCCTCAGAATTCCATTTTTGCTCATCATCAATTAAAACCAAAAACCGACATAAAGAATTTTTTGTATGCATACAATAGTGAGTGTGTCCATGTGTTGTTCCCTGGAGGAGACAGAAGTTGGTTGCCAACAACCATATTTTTTATCAGACAATTAATAAATCTGTTAAGCAGAAATAAATGTTGTTTTCCCAGAACATATTACAACACAGCCACACACGCACGCACTCGCACGCACAGAAACAAACTTCAATTTCTACAGAAACAATTCTGAGCATTTCTCCTATATGTCTTGTGAGGGAGACACATATGACACAAACACCTGAGCTGCAAGAGCAACACTACCCCCTGCTGGTAAAAGATGCAGATATGTACAGCTTTAAAAGCAGGCAAGAGACATTAAATACAAAACCTACTGAATCCTGTAGAGAAGCGACTTGACTGATGAATCACACAAAAAAAGTATTAAAAACTTGGAGAAGACTACACTGCTGTGAACAGTCTTTCTTCTCGGAAAAGAGCCATCACTCCAGGCAACGTCAGAAAATTACACAACCTCACAACTCGAGTTTTCCATTTCACTTTTCCATTCCAAACTTTTATTAGAAGGGTGTGGATGATGTGTGTGTCCTGGATGTGTGAGACACTTAGTGAAAGTGAAACAGAGCTACGCTGACCCTAGAGATTGCAACATGCCTTGACACCTGTAAAACTTAATGAATTACTTTCCACTACTGGTGTAGTTTAGCAATACCATGACCATGAGATAGCGCAGTGTTAAAATGAAAATATCCATAAAAACACAAAGGCAGGATGGAGGTGAAACCACTGACTGAGATATTAAGGCAGGAATAAGGAGTTTTTGACGTGAAAGAGCTGTGAAGAGAGCTGTACATAAGATCGTGTTTGCTGAGGAGGACAAGAGGCAGTCTATGTGTGAGTGTATGTGTATGTGTGTTTGGGCGAGTGTGTGTATGTATAGACTAAAGTGGAGTTGGCTGGATAAGGGAGAGAGACCATCATGGAATACACAAATAGAAAAGGAAATGAAAAGGACGTGGAGGGAAAAGGAATTGGGGTACCGCCCGTATTTACACAGGGAGTGTGTGCGTGTGTGTGTGTGTGTGTGTGTGTGTGTGTGTGTGCGTGCATGCGTGCGCTCACCCTCCATGGGGCTTAATGAGAACAGAGTTTTCTTTTAAATGTTCCTAAAAAAAAAAAGAAGAAAAAAAGTAAAAGAACAACAAAACTACAGAGCAATCCCAGCATTGATATCCATTTCTAAAAATATGTGCGAGATCTATTCTAGGACGATCATGTAAAATTCCCTGTATTAATCATAGTCCACCAACATATATGCACACGAATCAGCTCCATATCCCTAAGCTGAACCCAAGTCCTGACTTAAGGGGTTGGAAGTAGTCAGCGAGGAACGGAACAGTCTTACTGTGGAACTATGTAAGGAACTAGCAAGCTGTAAATGGCTCTTTTGTAAAGAAACACAGGGAAAGTTACGCCAAAAAATATTTTGTCTGCACAAAGATAATTCATGTAATATCATGCAACAATGTCTCTCATATCACTTACTGAAAAAAAGAATCGAGTAATTATAAAAACTATAGTCTGTCACAACTTTTGATAGAAAGCAGCGTAAATCTCTACCGGGCCTGTTTTCTGCTTGTAGTTAAAGCAGCAGAAGAGTTGAAAAGTGTAGCTAAAAAGAGCTCAAATTTGTATTCTACTACTATTAAGTTAAACTGCAACATCTGTTAAAATACAGGCCCAAAGCAAACAAAGGCAGCACTGTCGTAGGGGCTGTTGGGTGAGTCTTTAAAGCAAATGCTGCAGAGATAAAATGGGGTTGTACGAGTTCATGGACACAGTTTTGTGTAGCTTCTTGTGTACAGGTCCAAGGCTGTGCATGGCAGCCCTCATCCACTTCATTTGCCTCAGAGGGGGGTACATCCGTGACAGATTCCCTGTGTTTTCAAGGGAATGTGGATGCATGTTGTGTTTACTGCTCTTCTCAGGAAACACAGACTTAGACATAGAGAATGTTACTTTTGTTAAGTAATTATTGACCTTGCAAACAAATGCCAGGCTAATTAATGTTCAGCAGACAAAGTTTATGTCTGCTTGAGTGAGTGTGTCAAATTCCACATCGCTGTCTGACTCGAGCGGAGCCGTTAATGAAATGTACCGTGAGAAGAATTCTGAGAACCTTGACAAGAGAAGTGGAGACAGCATCGCCATGTAACTACCCCAGTCATGAAGTTAATGATTTAAAGACAGGCAAAGAGGATCCATCTCTTGACACACAGCAGGTTGTTTCTTGGTATGTTACATAACTCATGCCGCATGCCTGCACGAACGTGGTTCAAAGGATAACAGATGCAGGTGAAAGATGAAAGGCAAAAGTTTGGGGATTGATGTCCCTGGGGGGAAGGTCTCCATTTCCTACATCAGCAGTTATAACAAGACATAAGACTGTCTGGCATGTGAGCAAATAACTTTGGAGTCTGACTGGTTATTTGTCCAAAGCCAATGTCCTGTTTGCTCTTCAACCCTGTGAACAGAGAACGAGCTGAACAGACTTAAAACTCACATGAAACTAATGACCAACGCCATTACACAGCTCTACTTTTTACTTTGAGGATATCTGGCTTCTGTATTCTCATGGCCATTTCAATTATTTAAAAAAATACTACATAGAATTTCTTTTTATAAATGAACAAAACTCTTGACTCCAGTCTAAAAATTTGAAAAGTTCCAAACATTACAAATTTCAAGTATTCCTGTTCCTGCAAAGTAATATTTTTTTGAGATCTGTCAGAAAATTACAAATGAAAATTAAAACTAAAATTTTATGACAGCAACAGAGCAGCAGAAACTAAATGAACATCATAACCTTGATTCAGACTTTGAAAAAAAAAGTCATCTCTGAGAGAACAAGAACCTTCTAGAGCACATCAGGTGCCTATTCCTATGAATAGACTTTTATTTTAGTATTCTCCTAGAAATAAATATCAAAATCATCCTGCTATTGAAAGAACAAGGTAGATAGTGATAGATAGATATTTACTGCTGCCTTATGTGTCAGGGAGAATAGAAAGAAGAAAAAAACCCCAAAACATTTCCCTGATGACTAGACAAGATCTTGCCACCATCTGATAAGAGAGGAAGCTGTGGCCTACTGTGTGAGGTTGATTAACATTGGGAGCAGATGCAGGGGGAGGAAACGACCCCACCCAAGACTGAGCTGTGAAGAGAAGCAGAGAACTGATGGAGGCCAACAGATTCAACCGACCAAAAGACAAAATGGTGGAAAATGTGAGGGAGTCATGTGATCCCTAGAAGACGTTCCTTTGAACATCTCTGTGTGGATTTTAACCTCTAATCAGCTTAGAGGTCCACGTGAGAGTGTCTCCCTCTCCTGCCCAGTTGGGATTCTCTAAGAGAGAATTCACCACCGACACGCACCTCTAATGGACATCCGCCCAAGACAACAACAACACCACAGCTTGAAAAGAAGCTCAACAACAACAAGTTGTGAATGCAATCCCTCCATAAACCCCAGAACAAAGAAAAGAACTTTATTTGAAAAGACATGTCACGCCCAAGCTCCTGTTTGTCCACCTATTATCTGTGACTCCAGATCATGCAGGATGTCAACTCCTACGTGTGTGATGTGTGTGTGTCTGGCAGGAGAAGAAAGAGAATGGAGTTGTGAGGTATTCCAGGACAAAGCCACACATTTCATACCTTGAAGGCATTGCTCAGATGACAGCGCAACCACATGGCCCCACCCTTCTATGTGAACTCACAGACTGACCTCACTGGTACATGCTACAGGTGAAGCATCAAATAACAAGGAGACAGGACGGAGACGTGGACAGAGACAGGATTTGCAAAATAAAATCGTGACTGATGGAAAAGGAAAAAAAAGGGAGGTCAAATCAATAGATGTCCTGGAAGCGCTGAAAACACATTCACACACACATCTCACGTCCAACTTTAAAATCAAGCCGTGGTGAGAATAATATAATCTGATCAGCAACTTGTGACACAACACAGATGAACGTGTTTGTGTGTGTGTGTGTGTGTGTGTGTGTGTGTGTGTGTGTGTGTGTGTGTGTGTGTGTGTGTGTCCTCCAGGGGATTCAGGTGTAAACAAGCCTTTGATTGCCTGGAGTTAGAGGAGTAACTGGCTTTCACCTGGGAAGACGAGCTTATGCAGTGACATCATCTCCCCTAGAGAGGTATGGGGTGGGGCTGTTTGTGCAGTGTACAGTGTGCACATCCATCTGCAACACAAAAGTTGGACAGAAAAAAACCTGCAACTGAAGTGCACCACAGGAATCAGAGGAGCTCCAGTGATGCAAAAAAGGTGTTATCCTTTGTTTAGTATGCAGCCTCTGACTTCTGTAAGTGACCCTATCAAATGTCAGAGAGAGCGCAGGAATCTGACCGTTGGACAGGTGGGATCCTGCTGCGCGTTTATGGTGTGAAATACTTTTTTATTAGACTGTATTTTCAGGAGCTTTATAAAAAAATGTTCTCATCTTTTTTTCCCCAGTCCTCCACTCTGGTCTATTTCTGGAAATGAGGCCCTATCAGATAGGAGATAATTGGAAGTAATGAGGGGGCACTGCACTGTAGCAGACAGAAGTCGCAAAGCTATGCGGCCAAGTGTGTGTGTGTGTGTGTGTGTGTGTGTGTGTGTGTGTGTGTGTGTGTGTGTGTGTGTGTGTGTGTGTGTGTGTGTGTGTGTGTGTGTGTGATTTGATTTCAGATGAGGAGCAAATAAAGAAAGTCACCTTTTCACCCCCACCTTCTTCATTCAATTAGGCAGCAGTTTGTCTCACTCTCGGGACAAACTCCATAAACAGGAAGTGAGGCGCCCAAGCACTTCCTGTTTCCCTTCAAATGGGCCTCTTGTTCTTGGGGCAGCACAGAGAAGGCATGGGCTGTTGCACCAACCCCTACCACCACCAGCGAGTTTGCCACAATAAATATACAACACACACACACACACACACACACACACACACACACACACACACACACACGTGCGCATAGCCATCAGGCCTGTAGTTTCGCTGTCTGAGTTCTGTCTAACTCCTTTCCTGCCACCTGAACAGCCTGCAAGCTCAGCCAAACAAAGTAATGTCATTATTCAGTAGTTGCCAATTTGGCCAGCAGAAGCTTCTCAGCAGCTTCTCCATGGCTACAGGTTACCCGCTGTCACCACTTCTACTCCAGTCTGCTGCACTTTAAGCATGTTTTTTACAGTATTAACAACTTCCTTTATATGTGTTTAGTGTTACTGAGTATGATCTGGTTCTATTCTGTGAATTATATTGTTTAAAGTAGGAAAAAAACTGGAGGAATGAATGGGGCCTTTAACATTAAGTGCATGCATCATTGAATGTGTGCTGACTGGCTGGATCTAATTGAGGAGGTGAGGTTAGTGCAAGGCAATCACTTTCTCCTTCTCCTGAGCCAGCAGGCCTGAACTCCTCCTGCAAAAACACACACTGTCTCTGTTATGCAACTGACCATGTGCGAGAGGTCTGCCCTCTGGAGGGACTGGAGGGCAGGTGAAGTGAGGCGCCCAAGCACTGACCGACCTCTCCAGTGATCAATCAGCATTTCTCCACACAAGTAAAGTGAAAGACATGTCATGACAGGATTAAGCATAAATCAAATTAGATCAGCTTTGCTTGCAGGTAAAAGACTTGCAGGGAAAAGAAGAAGACTTTCCTGTAGTCAGAAAAGAAGGTATATCTTTATTCTGAGTGGTCAGAACCAAACCAAAATGTGGATCCTTTTCTAGCATTAGCTTTTTATAACATGTTTGTGTGTAGTTGATTATCTCAGTAGTTTTCTGCCACAAAAATTATACCATTAATACAGTAAATATGCTGTAATTCCTATAGACCAGGCTGCCTCTTTGGCTAGACTTGGTATTTTCCAGCTTGACGCATTTCAGTCCAATGTGAGTGACAGGCAAACACACAAGATGGGAGTCTGTTGGGCTGAGGGGAAGGAGTGTGTGGTTTGTTGGTAAAGAATGGTGTCCTTGTTGAGCTGACCGTCTCAGCTCTATGGAAGTAGTGGAGGTTGCCAAAGACAGCCTAATGGGAGACACATGGAATACCGTATGGTCTGCAAACATAACACACCGAACGATGACGCAACGATGACAAGTACTGTCCCACATCTCACAAGTTAGAAATCTACAAACCTATCAGGAGAGACAACACACACCCAAACTAAAACACAATGTTGTTGATATAGTTGTGAAGGTATCTGCAAACAAACAATAAAACACCACAGGGGGCAGAAAAACTAAGGAAGTTGTAGACGTAGTTCATGGAGTTATTCTTACATTTTAAATGGCAAATTTTTGCAGCACTTTTAATAGACAAAAATTTGACTCAAGGGATTCAAGGAAACAGGGGCTCCCCTCATCCTAGTAGACAAGGAGCTACTAACACGCTCTCCATTACCTTTTTTCAAATGCTAGTGGCAAGTCATCCACCGCTGGTCAGCCTCTTTAAAACACGATGGCCAATATCAGACTTGGTACTGTTCAACAGCGTTCCAGATTAACTACTAGACAACGATGCTGTTGAAGGCTGAAACACTGCAGTCCATGGAAACTAGGACCGGACCTGGCCAAGGCCAACGGGGACCTGTTTGGATGGGTGTGCCTCCAAAAACACATATCAAACACGCCATATAACATCACCACGTAGAGGCCAGGGGGAGGAAAGGCTAAAAATAGACATGACGGATGCCCATTTTGGCTTAATGAGCGCCTGGGACATCAGCAATACATCCGATCCCACCCCTGCCTTGATCATGACGAGGGAGGGAAGAACGTAAGTTCTCTGGAGACAGACCCTGCCTTCATAGGTTTCATGTGTATTTAACCAAAATACTATAACACACGAATACCTGACAAAAAAACACACACAACCGACAGGCTTCTAATTCAAGCAAACAGTAGTAGTGAAGTGAAACAAAGTTCTGAATCACAGCGACTCCTAAACTAATCCAGCTGTGATGTGTGTGTCTGTGTTAAAGCTACAATTTTACACTCACCATCTAAATGCTCCTCAGAGAACCAGTTATATTTAGACTTTATGCAGCAGTTACGGCAGACTGGCTAAGCCCACAACCACAAGAGAGGGGAACTGGATCTTTTCTGCTCCAACTGTAAATCATTTACTCGTTCTCTCAAGCAAAACACTCAAATATACGAGTGCCAGTAAGTTGATCGGATTTTTTAATTGAAAGCACAAAATTGCTGCTTCAGGTACAGGACATTAGTAGGGAACATAGGGGAGCCAAACCAGACAAGCAAGCAAAGCCTATCCTGACATGCCCTGCATGCAGCAAAAACTCAAACTTTCCTAACCCATTGAAAAGGAACACAGTGTCCAAAGAAACATTGTTGTACAGTCACAAGGTCAAACTGGAGGATGAGAGGAAAAGGTTGGCACTTCTGACTGACCAGATGATTTTAGATACAGCTAACTAACTTCCTAGCGAACCCTGTTAGCAGCGTCGTCTGACTTTCTGACTTCTCTGGTCAGCTTTTAAAACTGGCTGTGTGCCATCGCTCGAACTCTCTCCTCCATCCTCCTCCCCTCCCATAAGCAGTGAGTACACTGTGCATCTGACTAAAGCAGTATCTCTGCCAGGGACAGCAGCACTGTCCTTAAAAGTCTCCTCCAAAACCGCAGCAGCATCATAGAGATGGCGAACGGAAAGGAGTTGGCAGACGGACCAGACGGAGACGGTAATAAAAATGGAAGTTAAATGAGGACAAAAAGAAAACAACAACAATTCACAGTATTTAAGACAACAGAAAGACAAACAGATGACTTAGTTAACTACCGATAGAAGAAGCAGTCGCAGCACACCAGAACCCCCATCCGGTCGGTAGTGAAGCAAAGTCAGGGTGACAAAGCTCTCACCCTTCCTCTCTTTCACCTCACCGCCTTTTCTCCTTTCTCACCAATCCAGCTACAGGTGCGGCGGCTCCGGCAGCATAGCACCTGTGCAATCATGCAGCTGCTGTGAGAGCCTCTGGATGGGTCGTGGAAGACAGACAGACGGACTGGTGCATGCAGTATGAGCGACAGACAGAAATGTACGCTTTCAGATAAAAAGCTAGACACACTTCTCTGAGCATGCTGCCTTTCTCTCTCCTTTCTAACTACCGCACTGCCTGCCTCACTTTCAGTATACTTCACGCCCTCTCTCTCCCTCTCTCCCCCCTGCTCTCCCTCTCTCTCTCCCTCACTGGTGTGCAGGCTCCCACTTGAAAGGCGGGAAGATTAGCTTGGCAAACAAGGTCCCATAAACAAACTGCTGACTGCTGGGCAGCACAGGTTGGACTGCGGGGGAGGAAGATGGACAGACATACACAGAGATAACAGCGTGTGTGTGTGTGTGTGTGTGTGTGTGTGTGTGTGTGTGTGTGTGTGTGTGTGTGTGAGACAGAGAGGGGGGGGGGGATCTTTGTGAGGTAGAAACCCTGAAGAACAAAACGTCTCATCTTCAGATGGAACATTCTGTGTTGCACCTGGAAGGCTTTGCACATGAGGTGATCCGTTACAGGTTCCAACAGCCGGTGGCTAACTGTCAAAGCTTAGATCAACACCAAGGCAGCACCCAAGGCTTAATAATCACTCAGAAGACCATGTGCACCCTGACTCTTCATTCACACAAACAATGCAGCAGTGCATAATGGGAGGGCCTAACATAGAGGCAAGCCCTCAAGAAGTGAGCCAATCACTGCAGAGAGCTTCTGTGGCGTTCTGGGACAACAAGGTGAAAGAGTGACTTATGGGACATCGTTTTCTCTCTCATGTACTGTCAGATAATAAAAACCCATTTCCTTCACCTCTTCCTTCTCCACAAATCAACACACAGGCAGAGGCACGCAACAGGACTGCAGTGATGCTGTGATCGAACACTGCAGTCAGCGATGCGGACTCGACCGACACTTCATGCTGGAAACACCAACAGCGTGGAAAAGAGACGACACCGCTGAATGACGACGCTCAATGTCAAACAGGACGACACAGCTCACAAACAAATGAGTGCAGTTAAGAGAAAAGACAAGACAGAGGCAGAGGGGACAGTCACCTTCAGTAGACTGCAGTAAGATAACATCAACCACGAATGGAGGGGGGGTAGATGTTACGATCCTGTTCTCCTATCAGCTTATCAAAGCTCCTGAACAGTTGGATGGATTATAACAGTACCCAGAGGTAGTACAAATAAAACCCAGCTGCACACAAACCCCAGACACTGAACGTCCCTCTGCTGCTTCTTTCCACTCAGTTCTCTCTGGGACAAGGGACAACTAAGACGAAATACAGCAGCAAGGCGATGCATTTTTACAAGTCTTGACGTCATCCCTCCCTCCTCCAGCGCCGCCACCGCCTCCTCTACAAAGGGCTGTCAAAGGAGCCAAATCCAGTCAGCCTCTTTCATTGTTAAACTGCCTCCTCCTTTTCACGTGTGTACACAGATGTACATTTGTGACAGAGCTACGAATGGCTATCAGAATCTACCACCTTCAAAGTATCAACGTATAGATGTCAAATGAAGTACTCTAGAGTGAACACCCATTATCACCACTGATCGCACAATGACAACAAAGGGTGACATTCACACACAGTTTCCTTGCTAAAACAAAAAGGCAAGGATGAAGATTTAGAAGACAATTCACAGTGTCCTCAAATTTTTTTCTGCTGTGTCATGAAAGTGTGTTTGGCCCTCATCAGCTGCCTTTTGTGTTGGTACACAAGAGTCAGGATGTGGGTTTTGTGTGCATCCACTAACACAGAAGACCAGACGCCACAATGGAAGGCAAAGAGGAAAGGGAGTGCCTGAGGAAATGTGTGAGAAGTGAAACTGACGTTACATTAACTGTCACTTTTTCAATAGGTTCGTGTGAGTTTCCTTTGTGAGCTTGTGCGCCTGCTTCCTCAAAAATTTGGACCTAATAGTGCAGTCAAGACAAAAACAAAAGCAAGACATCCGCTATACCTTAATTTGGGAAAAAGCTGTGGAAGAAGGAAGGACAAAGAGAAGTTTTCTTATAATCAGACTTGGAGAGGCGACACAATATGGGGGAGAAAGGCTGAACCACTAAACAGAAGAAAGACCCGGCTCGTGACCGGGTTTAGTAACACCAGGATATCAATAGAGGTCATTCCAATCCAGTCAAGGGGAAGTGGGTGAGAGTGGTAAGAGGCTGACATCATCCTCACAACTAAACCCATAGAAAGTTGCTAGGTGATGGGGTGACGAGAGGGGGTTTTATGTGAAGGAGGAGAGAGGAGATAAAGGACCCAGAGGGCTGGAGAAGGGAATAGATTATTTTGCTTTTTCCTAAATGCAACACAGGAAACAAAAGCCAGTTCCCTGCAAGCAGGACAAACCAGTTTATCTCAATCCGACCTCTCTGAGCCAACGAGGGGCTGTCATACTGGTGAACTCAAGACACCCCTGAAATAAACAATATATATTGACAAAATGCCAAGAGTGGGGGTATTTTACTTGTTAGAAATAGAGGAAGGTACTGTATATTTTAAATACTTACATTTTTAAGTTTATTAGAGATTACTTATCAGTTTGTAGCATTGATGGACTTTAACTACAGTGTTTCTCTAAAGCCTTCAATAACTTAAAGAGCTTTCCAACACACACCAGTGTTCACCCATTCACACACACATCCAATGAGGAGCCACCTGGGCTGCGTTCACTTTAAAAACTATCCTTTAAGATTTTGATTTTGCTCAGTGTTAGCTCCAATAAAAATACATCTGTCCTCCAAGACAGCAAGTGTCTGCAACGACTGGTGGACATGTGTCACATGACCACCAAGAAGATATGTGCCCCAATTAGGGGCCACTAAATAATAATAATAATAATTTTAAAAAAAACAGAAGAAAAACTGACTGTTGTGTTCACACACACATAAACACACACAAAGCCTGCATCAAACAGTGATGTTTCATATGGATGCAAAATAATTCACACCAGAAATAACCATCAGAAATAACCCAAATCTGAAGAACATTACAGTCAAGAACTAGAAAGAGAGCATAAAAAAGTTATTTCCCTACAGGGATCCTTAAAAGATGGATCATTATTATTATTATTATTATTACTGAAGGACATTTAAGTCTTGAGGTACCCCCCCCCCCCCAAAAAAAAAAAAAACGACAACAGGGTCTCCACCAAATAACTTTAGCACCCCCCCCACCCCTCGTTACTGCGGCGCACATCACAGTGTCTTACCTATTGAGGGTATAGGAACCGTTCCTTTTAAACCTCATCCTGGACGTCAGGAAGCGGATAAAGAAATCCAGAATTGACGGCGTTTCGGTTTTCTGTCTCAACCGGAAAGAAACGAACGCCAGTCTCTCCCTCTCTGTTCTCTCTGCTGCAGCGACAACGGAACAATACTCTCCTCTCTCTCACTATCCCAACACCTTTCGTTCCATTCGATTCTTCCCTCCTCCTCTGGTACTCCACCCACCTCCTCCTCGGGGGTTAGTGTCCGTGGAGAAGGGTTAACGCGTCCACAGACTGCAGACAATTCGATCAGAACAAAAAGACCTCCCGGTCCGGTCCGGAGGATGGAAGCTGGAGCATATGCGCTAGTATAACACGGAGTCGGGTGGAAAGGTTGTCACGCAAAACTACGCGCAAAATAAACACCAAGATTTTCGTCCAGCGGGTCCACATCGAACGTCCCGTCCTGTTCCGACATAAAGCGACGCCTTCATGCGATAAAACATAAAGCAGACGTCAGCACGCCGCCATCCCTTCAGGAAAACACGTTTCCAGAGCCTGCCTCCTTCCCCACTCAGGGTCCCGGGGAGCTTCTCGTGTTTCAAATGCGGTTCCCATCGGAGGAGCTGCTATAGAAACTCTCCCTCCACGCAGAACACTAACCAGACTCATCCACTTCCACGCAGCGCACGTCAACGCCTGGAGGGTAGAAAAGAGTCCTGACTAAGAATAGGAAGGAGTCAGGAGACATTCATTCTGTAATGGACATGTAGACTTGACTTTTCATTATACAGGAAGCTGGTACATATTCTTTAAAAATTAAATTCTACTCCCTAAATGATTGACAAAGTTGTGGTGTTGAAAACTGGACATTGTCCCAAAGATCTACAGGGAACCTCCCATACTGAAGCGCCGTCCCCTGCAGCCCAGCTCTCTCTGTCTGCGGGGTTAGAGAGGCAAAAAGTTGGAGTTGGATAGGTGAAAAGACAGAGTTAATAAGTTAAGCACATGGTAACACCACATGGAAGGAAGAAATTGAAAGAGCAGATGTGCGTTGCTTACAGTCAAATGTGGAAGCTTCCCTAAAGGGGAGGAAGACGTGCCAAAAAAAGGAGCTTCAAATCCAGGCTGATGTCTATGGTTATGTGTTTTAGTAGCTTCGATTTGTCAAGTCAACCCCCAGAGGAGCATTTATCACCAGGACTTGAATCGATTAGGAAAAAAAAGTTTCATCCAAAGATTTGATTCCTAAATTGTCTCTCTAGCTTATAATGATGGAGGTACAGTATATTAAAGCACAGGTCCAGCTCATGAAGGAGCAGACATACACACATCCCAAGCACCATATTCACTTAAAAATGTCTGATATTCAAACAACCCTCATTAACTTTTGACCGTAGAGCTCTAGTGTGGCTGAAGCAGAGAGAAATACTAAATGAGTTTAAGAGCAGGTTTTTTTCAGCATTACATCACAGGAGTGCGGTATAGTGTGTGTGTGTGTGTGTGTGTGTGTGTGTGTGTGTGTGTGTGTGTGTGTGTGTGTTTCTGCTGCTGCCACAAAAGCACTCATCATTGCTTCCAATGCTTCTGAGCTAGTTTATTACAGTAAGAGCAGCCTGGCACCAGAAGTGCTGACCGGCTGCTCTGCTGCCACCATTGCTCGTTCTCTTTGAACAGCATGGACTCTTGTTCTTCATACTTAAGCGAGGCAGGAGGAAGAGAATGTCTACAACATGCACAACTATGAATGATACGCAACAGAGAAGAAGACTCAAAGAAGGGAGAAGAGTGGAAAGAAAAGAGGGTGAGAATCCAACCAGCCCCAGATTTATTGGTGCAGTTAAGAAATCTGTCTCCTTTCTTTTCTTATTCCACTCCGTCTCAGCCATTCCTCCTCCCTGCGCTTAGTCATCACCTGCATCTTAAACGCCCCTCGATTTTATTGCTCCTTTTGAAGCGCCTTCGTTAAGCTCATTTCAGCTTTCTCCACTCTTTTGCAGTTCCATTCAAGTTTGCTCCATCGCCCCTCTCTCACACCATGAGCCCCCTTTTCTGGCACCTTCGTCTGCCTTCCTTCAGCCCATCCAGCTCCAGCCCTCCCCGTCGTGCTCTTCCTGGTACATGTTGCGTAAGAATGATGTGAACTTAAGTGCATGCCCAAGCATACTTATAGCATCAAAGATGCCAGTCAATGTGTGTGTGTGTGTGTGTGTGTGTGTGTGTGTGTCTTCTCCTTCTCAGAGGAGGGATTTGCAGGTTTTCTCTCAATCTTTGATATCCAGGAGAAAACAAAACAGACACACACTCTTCATTTGCCTCATCATCAGCGAAGCTTCCAGAAGACAGTTACCATCTTGACCTTTCTACTCCTGCACACACTTTCTGGAACTACACAGTCAAACAGTGTTGGACGGACGGACGGACGGACGGACACACACACACACACACAGGCTCCAGGAGCTTGAGTGCATACATTAATATACATGGGGTCTTCCTGCCAAGTACCAAGAGAGAAGTGTCTCTGCCTCACACACCCTAAAGTGTGTTTCAGCACACACAAACAAACACACACTGAGCACAGTGTGTGTATGTGTGCTGGGCTCAGGCCAGCGACAGCAGCATGAAAGGGCCTATATATACGACCAGGCAGGCGCCAGCAGCCGGTCAGTAAGTCGTTCACACATAGGCTGGCCTTTATGGACGGGACACGATTCTAGCGCCCTTTTAATGTATAGATGTGTTTATTTCATTAGCTGAGCCTACTTTCTCAACTGTCCTATAGGCTTCTGTTGCTTGTTTCTGTCAGTTCACTTATCACCACGAATCTGAGCCTTAAAACACAGTCTGATACTGGTCTCCCAGTATGCTGGAGCTGATGGGAGTTCACGGTGTAAAAATGTGCAAAATGTCATTTTGGTACTTTCTGAAATGTCTTTTTGACGCACCCAACGACAAATGTTATGTCTGGATATTCTACCCAATCAGTGCTATCTTTAAAAATCTAGGCTTTCTTGGTTTCAATTTAAATACTAGGAAATGAAATGAGATCCTATCTATGTGCTGATCGCTGGTCAGGCATCCTGAGAATGTGCAGCTCAGTTCCAAAATTGAAAAATCGTCTTACCTGCAAAAGAAGCGCTGCATTTTTTGAATTCTCTGTTTGCCACCACAATCCGGCCAGTCATCAGTGAAGAGGCTGGGTTCCTTTTGGAACTAAAATAATAATTCTTTTCAATCAATTGAACATCAGTGATCATTTTGGCTTTTTTTTTTTTTTACTAGTTTCAGATGTGAATATTTTCTGGTTTTCTTGCCGTTCTATAATTGTAAATGAAACTTCTTAAAAATTTAAGATAAGATAGCCCATTACTAGTCCCACAGTGGGGAACTCCATAACATAATGTGCTTCCACATACATGCAGAAATTAAAAGAAAAACAAAAAACTAATTTCTAAATAGCAAAAGGCACCCCTCCAGCTGGTGTTTTAAGTGAATCTACAAATGCATGAAAATTTTAAAATTAAGCTCCAGACCAAAAACTCCACTATCAAAACAGACAAGCAGGAGGACAAAAAGGCTCAGATATCAAAACTGAAAAAAGGCTTTATTGTTGCATGATTAGTGAGTTAACCCAATTTCATTTAAAATTAATTAAATGAATTTAAAATGATACCCAGAAAGAAGTATCTGCAGACAGAGAAATAACACTTTCCATATAGTGCAGGAGGAGAATATACTAAATAAAATGGTAAATTATTTCTCATCATTCTTTTATTCTCTATATTATATTGGCAGAAGCACTATTTGGATTTTAATGCTAAAAGTAGAAAAATCTGGGTTTTGGATGCTGTGAAATTTCTTTTCAATTTATTATGATTGTTTGAACTCTTGACTGCTGGGAACACTGTTTTCTTTAGAGGCCAAGATACTAAAGCAAGGAGAGGCGCCGATACGTTAAGTGGTCGGGACGGCTGAACTTTGGTGCCACCTGCTGTTAGCATGAAAAAATTCAGGCAGAGACAAAGTAAAAGATGTCCTCATCATGAGGAGACTCTTTACAGCAGAGACTGAAGGGGGCCCATGAGGATAGGAGACCAGGCAAAGACAAGGAATTAGAGGGAAGACAGCAATGATGCCCGAGTGACATGATGTTTCTGCATGAATGACGGAGGAAGACAAGAATGACCTTTGGCGGTAACAAAACCACAAGGACGAGTCACCTGCTTTTTCTTGCAGAAGTATTTGTGGGGGAAAATGCAGAATTGCAAGAAAATATTTTAAAAGTGACTGGATTGTAAAAAAGTATCCTAGAGAAAGACTGAGTGTCATGAAAGAAGAGGAAGACTGAATGACACCCCAGCACGCAACGATTAACTATGATTTAAGTTTTCAAAATTTCAAACCTGGTTTGTTGAGAATAATTACACCCTAACCTGCACTAGGAACAAAAACCCCTGAAAGAAGAGTGCACCTCTGGCTGGCTTTCGACTGGTATCACTGGTTTGATGACTGTGTGCTACTGGACTGCATAGAGCAACAGAGCCCAGTGTACAGTGGGAAGGCCTTAAAACTATCATTATGCAACAAGATCAAATTTCAGGCTAATTGTATCATCTTCTCTCCTCCCCTTCGTTCTTCCTCCATCTACATTCCTCCTGTCTCATACACAACACAGCGCTTCGATTTCAGGCCTATGAAGTGGACGTGCTGCCCTCTTGTGGTCAAAACACGTCAGATCAAAATTCTGTGGACAGAAAGTCATCAATTCTTTCTCGACGTTCTGGATATGCTACACACATTTCAAACGCATGTTCTGCATTTTGACATTTTGAATGCTGTATTAATTAACGTTGTATTAATTTATTATGATGCTTTCCATTCTAAATTCTACACAATTGTTCCAAATTCAGGATGTTACGTTCAAGGACATTCAAAAAACGATGAATGTCTTTTTCATTTTTAATCACAAATTTGGAACAAAGAATTGACCTCCAGAGGACCAGCGACAAAGATGGATATCTGAGGAGTATTTATAGATACGGTGCAATACTTGAATTAGTTTTATTATTCTTCAAGTGAAATGCTTTAGGGCGGCACAGTGGGTAGCATTGTCGCTGCACAGCAAGGAGGTTCCGGGTTGGAGTCCCGCTCTGTATGGAGTTTGCATGTTCTCCCCGTGTCTGCGTGGGTTCTCTCCAGGTTCTCCGGCTCCAGGTTAATTGGCCGTTCCAAACTGCCTGTGGTGTGTGAGTGTGTGCATTTGTGTTTGTGTGTGTGTGGCTCCATGGTGCACTGGCACTCGCGCCCAGAGTTTCCCCTGCCTCACGCCCTTAGTAAGCTGAGATAGGCTCCAGCTACCTGCGCAAGCGGATGAAGCAGTTAGAGAAAATGAATGAATGAAATACTGACTTCTTTTGTCTGCAAAGCATTTTCTAAATCAGGGTACAAATGGAAAAACAACCACAATGATGCCAACCGAATGTCTGAAAGTCAGTAACTTTATCATCAAATATTTAACAGCTTTAGTCATGTTCACCAAAAAAAAACCCCGACTTGTCCTGATCCGCGTTACCAAACTCTGACCAATCACCAGAGGCTGTGAACAGCTGATCCAAACTGCTGTTCCCTTTAATGTTTTGATTTTTCATCTCTTATCTCATCAGAGTTCTTTAAAATCCTGCCCTGACTTCCAGCTTCATGTAACTGCAGCTCTGAGGCAGTGCTGGGGAAGACCTGAACCCTTCACCAAACTGGAAACCGTTCCGTCCTTCATGTGTGTGCTTACATACACACGAAAACAGAGCGTTCAAGTGTGCACTTAACAGCTGTCAATGATGATGTAACATCTGGTGTGTGTGTGTGTGTGTGTGTGTGTGTGTGTGTGTGTGTGTGTGTGTGTGTGTGTGTGTGTGTGTGTGTGTGTGTGTGTGTGTGTGTGTGTCTTTGGGAAGACCAGTGACCTCCGTCCACCTTTGAGCAGTTGCTCACTTTTCAGCTTTTGGAGTGCACACCAGATTGATAACTGTAATATCCCAGCTTCAGTGAAGGCCTCGCTGCAGTATAAAGGCAAGAGGAAGTAATATGGCGAGGTCAGTTCTGAGCAGATTCAGAGAAGAAGCACAAACACAATTTTCTCACACTTTCATTCAAATGTCTGGAATACATAAAATGAAAGAATTGAAAAGATAAAATTCACCATAAATTGTGATGACATCTGTTTTGTGAATGTTTCATTTACATTTCCTAGTAAGAGAGAGCGAGAGCGAGAGAGAGAACGAGAGAGAGAGAGAGAGAGAGAACGAGAGAGCAAGAGAGAGCGAGAGAGAGATCGCAAGACTGAAACATGCATGAGGAAAGCAGCGCTTCCTGTGTTTGTGCATGTCACTGTTTGCTTTCCCCTTCAGAGCAACGGGTGAGGAGGACTTCCTGCGAGCCCCTGTTCCAGATACAGTGGCCTGGCGGAGAAGCAGAACAATGAGGCGGAAAGGAGAGCGCATTACAGAACAAGGCGGGGCAGGGAGGCAGATAAAGGAATAAAGGTCACACGAGCCAAACACAGGCCTGTAAACAAACAAAGATACAGGTGTGCGTGTGTGTGTAAGGGTGTGTGTGTGTGTGTGTGGACACAGGCCTGCCAGAGAAGCAAGCCTGCAGCGAGAGAAGACGACCGTAGTGACGCCTCAACATGAAGGAGGAGTAAGGATGGAGACCACAAAGGACAGACGTCAAACTAAGAATTGTGACCTGCTAGCTTCCTTCATGAAGACTCAGACGACAACAAGCCTCACTTAATTAATACAGGGTTAAACCATATTTAGCGTGAAGGAGAAACGTCCCGTCTGCATGTTGTGGACGTCTGCTCCCTCTCCTCCTTGTGGCCCTGAGCGACACATGAACTCAGTAGAGCGGAGCGAAACCCATGACCTGCTGTTCCTCTATGAAAGGAAACGGATGTGGGGAACGTCTCTCGCTCCTCCCGATTCTCACTTTGCAAACGCGTGACATGAGAAATGACATATCATCTGACGGCCTGGGACAGAAACAGCTCGAGGAGCGGATATCCATCCGCCAGGAGTGTGTGTACATATAGCTCATCGTTCTAGGTCAGAGATAGACATCAGCTATTTCTATTCATGCCTCCTGTTAAAGCCTGGCTTTTAAAGTACTATCAGGAAGGTCAAGAGGACTCCTTGCTAAACATCTGGGGAGGAATTTGAGTTTTAAAGACCCATTAAACTTATTTTGTCATGGGCTTTGACATGAATCACATTTAAATCAGGAAGCTTCAATTACTAATTGGGGAATGTTTTTGAAATACGTGGGCTTTTGTCAAAACTGAAGACAGAAATAAGGCTCCTCCACCGCTGTCGCCTCAATACTGACCGTTTTCTTTGTTTCTCAAAGGACAGTCGTTCCTCTCTAAGAGATACAGCAGACCTTAGAGAAAAAAATCTGAAGTCATTCAGCAGCACTTTTAAAAATAGATGTGTTTGGACAATATAAAGATGGTAGAGCAGCGTTGCACGGAGAGCTTAACAGCGCTGCTCGTGACCATTAGAAACACTTGTTCCATAATAATTTGACAACACAGAACGCATTTTTGGCTCCGTCTCAAAAAACCATAACAAAATCGAAGCCTCTTTGCAGATGCAAAATGAGAAACATGTTGGAGCCGAGCAATGAAGAAGAGGACAAAGCAGCAGGGCAGAGGAGTGAAGAGGGAGAAGAGGAACAGCACGCAAATGACCAGAGGTCAGGAGTAGCAGATCTATTCCCTCTATCGCTCTTCATGTGAGCTCATCTCTGCCATCTCAGCCTCTGGGGTAGCCGGCTCAATTAGCCTCATTTAACCAGGTAATGGCCGGTAATACATCAGCAGTAGACTCCTCTCACCTCTAATCTGCAGCAGCCTGCTCTGCCCCACGCACCCCCTCCTCATCTGATGTACGACTCTGTCAGTTCTGGATTCCACTGGGAGGCGGCTACTGTAGGTACAGAACCTCTGATAGGAGTTCAGTTCAGACAAGTAGCAGGAAAGAAAGAGGGGGAGGCAAACCTGGAGGTAAAACATGAAAATGGTAGATGGCCCGTTTCCCAAACAGAAGAGTAACTTCCCACCCAGTGCCTTCGTCTTCTACCTTTTCATATATTTTGGACACAAAAATATTAGTGATATTAAATACTTTAAGAATATTCTGTAAGTAGTGTGACTGCCCAATACAAAATTTTTAATATAAAAATTCTATTATTTTTTTTGTGTTCAAACATCTCGTTCAAAACAAAACAGAAAGCCTGCCTCTCACATTCCATCTTAATATATCGTTGACAGATGGAGTTCGACGTGACGGAGAAGTGCTTCCTTCCTTCCTGGATTTGTCTGCAGCAAAGTGAGTGGCTCGTTGTTTCCACGTCCCAACTCCTCCAAGCATCCAGGGTCTTAAGTGCGGATAGCTTTCAAAACCTCTGTTGTTGTTCGTCTTGTGTTTCTGTCGCTCCTGGGAGGCCCAGTCGGCAGCTCCCATATGGCGACCCCGTCCCAACAGCGGAAATCAGATGACCCCGAATAGCGGCTAACTCTCCACTTTCCTTTTGCCTTCATTCCAAGTCAAATGGAAAACATCTCCCTACTCCTCCACATCCTTTTTTAGATGTGAAGCACCTCACAGAGCTGACTTGTGACACATGTTCTAACTCAAGTATTATTGTTTAGCAAGCTGTCCACCAAGAAGCCTGTTTTAGATCTGTAGATGGAGACTCCTCAGCAAACAGCAATAGCTGCTGCAATTCAAAAAACTGTGCCACCTTCATGCAATGACAGTTTCTACATTACGTCAAAGTTTATAATACTTTCAACTTGCACTTGCAAAAACAAATATTTTGTCTTGAAAATGTCGACACATTTTCATGTTTTATGTAAAAAAAAAGGGTTTTCAGTAGCCCTGAAACAAACTATCCATCAGTTGCTTTTTATGAAAAAACGCCAAGACGTCGCTGAATTGATTCTGACTGATCAGATAGAGAAATCTTCTCAACTTACTGCTATAAAGCTCTCAGTATAATCGTAGGAAAATTATTACTGGGTGTGGATGTGAATCAAGTGCGCTGAAATTAACTCCTTCAAAGAAGGACACACCTTGATCTAAGAGCTTCACCTCCTCCACCTCTTCTCCCTCCATCACAATAGGGTTGTCTTTCAAATAACAGCAGTGCTGACAACACTGTCGCCATCTTTCTTGAATCTGAAACTGTTTTGCCACTACATTTATCACCGCTACCATACCCACACATTGGGTCTGTTTCACAAAGCAGGTTTAGTGGAAGACCTTGGTAAGTTAACCCTGAAATCAGGGAAAACCAGGGTTTTCAATTTAACAAAGGGAGGTAACAACCCAGAGTCAGAGCAGTAACCCTGGCCTGTTTCACGAAGAGAGGTAAACTGAACCTCTGGGTTTTTTACTGCAGAAACACTCTCTGAAGCTAACCTGGTCAGGAACAGGTTTTATTTCACTAACCCAGGGTTTCTTCTGACTCCGCCCCCTTTCACCACCACTCACGCGGCTTCATTTCCTGGTTCTGTCGGATGGCGAGTTTGACCGACGTGCGGTTTTATAAACAACTCCATATTTTAGAGGCCAACATGGCATGCCCGTTTGACGAGGATCCCATAGATGGAGTTTCAGCATTAATTTACAGAGAATTAAATATTTTTGTATCAGATGTGACAACAGGCCCATTCTCTACGGTGTTGCCACACATGTGTAAACACACAGGGGGGAAAAAAACCCATTGGATTAGAGCAAGAAGGGAAAATGCTCTCAGATATATTTCCTGATCAACTGTGGATCTTTGGTCTCATCTCTGTTTTGTGCCTCTTGTTGAAACCTGTCAAACACACACAACATGCAATTAAATGGGGTAAACATAGAAATCACACCACCCATGACATCACTTTCTACTTCAAAAGCAGCTAAACAGGAAATTCCCAAAAGGGAAAAGGTCAACAGCGGCTTCCTAAGTCCTTTCTGCAAGTGCAACAGGCAGGTAATCTTTCCGTTAACGTCCATGATGTTTACGCTGCACCTCCACCACCTTTGCTGCTGGGTGTCTCGGCCATGGGCTCCTCTCCACTCCTGTAATCCCATTTGGAGAGGGTAACCATGACATCAGGTTGATCCATATGCACGCAAACGCTTAAATGCATTACATTGCACATACACTGCACACCGTACTGCTGTACAGGGGTGGGTTGTAGATTGAAGGGGGAATATAAGAAAAACACCAGACTGCTGAGGAGAAGATGAAAGTATTACAGGGAGAAAAAGAGGAGGAGCAGAGCAGCTTCCAGCACCGACAACTTGGTTCCCCGAGGCTTGTGCTTTTAAATTATGTGTTCATACATCTGACTATCCTCCCCTGATGCAACGCCGAGATCTCTAATCCAATTACAGATCAGACCAGCCTCGAGGCCTACCTTTAGCCACAGACCTAGCAGGCTTACGCCAACGTTACAGCTCAGCAGCTGTACATGGACCGAGCAGCTCACAGCTCAGCTGAGGCTTCGCCCAAAGGTGTCGACCACATAGTGGTTAAAAAAAAAAGGCAGAAGAAAGCATTCAACATATTCAAGGCTTCCTCCTCTAACACATATCAGTTGTTTGATCAGGATGAGAACCGTAAACTCTTGATTTCAAGGTGCTGAGATTAGTCAAGAAATACAGTTCAGATTTTACCGCCAGTGTAAACATAATGTAGAAGAAACAATCACCTCAAAAATTTCCTTAATAAAATAATAATTAAAGATTATAATACCTAGTACTTACATCATCGGTTATTCTAGACTTCAACACCAAGATTTTGTATTTTTTACTGTAAATGCATATCGGTTAATAAATACCAATCATTGGTCTTGAAGTTGACTAATCAGGCATTGGACATCAGAGTGAACCCAATGAAATGGCTTTTCCGTCCTTTCTGACCTGCACACAGCTCCCAACTCCATTCCTGTTTCTAATCAAGCGCTCTGGCCCATGCCACCCCTTTCCATTTATCTCCATATCTCACCTAATGCCTTTGAGCCTTTATTATTTCCCTCCTTTTCTTCTTTCCTATATTCTCCTGCTGATCTCCTCTTCATCAGCTGCCTCTCCCTTTGTTCCCTCTTTATCTTTTTCAGTTTATCTTGCTCTAGGACCCAATCGATGTATATTTTTGTCTTTTCTTTTCACGGCTCTCATCATGGGTCCGATTCATCTCTTATAGCTAGTCATTGAGGAGACTGATGAGTACACCACCATAAGTTCACTTTGCAATAATTTATGTGAATGGGAATGTGACGGGAAACACTGCAGCTCTGATCACACAGCAGATTGATGGTAGTCAGATAGTCATCAGCTGGAATGAAGTTAAATCCACTTTAAATGCATCCGCAGCCATTTGACTTAAAACCGAGACCCATCAGCCAACTGTGCTACTTTATTTGGTAAAACCACCTCATGAACATCAAAACACTAAGGCTGCCCCTCGAATTATTTAAACTAATTATGTAGAAATCCCATGAAAAACCCATAATGTACTTTTAAATGCATTTAAAAGATGTAGTGTCCTATTGTAAAACAAACCAAAAGAGTGCAACCAGTCTCGACAGTCAACTACTGTGGACGCATCCCTTGAGGGTGGTGGCAACCATCCTCCATCCTGCTGCCAGGGGTTCATTTTATTTTGGCTGATCTTGAGACAGCTCCAGCAGGCGGCGGTCCATGACTGTGATGCTCCCTGACAGAACAGTAGCTGCTCTCAGGCCTGTGGGGGTCCGGTCTTCCCACTGGATGAACCAATTAAGTCCTCTGTGTGTGTGTGTGTGTGTGTGTGTGTGTGTGTGTGTGTGTGTGTGTGTGTGTGTGTGTGTGTGTGTGTGTGTGTGTGTGTGTGTGTGTGTGTGTGTGTGTGTGTGTGTGAAAACAACCTGCTTTGAGAGAAAATGTCCTCTTTTGACTGATAGCAAGATAGGGAAGTTGGTCACAGCTGTTCCCCTACCACTTCTCTCTGTGGCCGTTGTGTGCACTGGGTTGGGCAGAGCTTCACGAAAGAGTCAACACAGTCACAGAATGGTGCCACCCTCCCGATAAGTGGAACGGGCAACACAAACACAAGCAGACAGACACGCACACAGCCTGGGAGCAAAGCGACAACGGCATGGCTCTAATGAGCAGATCTTATGACTGGTGTCTGGTGATGACTGGTGATTAATAAATCTCCTGATACACAAGAAAAATTATTCAAGATGAGGGCTACACAAAAGGAGTTACATCACCATGAGGTCGCTGGTTAAATGTTGTCACACGGTGCAACTGACATTGTAAAATGAAGCCCATTCAAAGTTTTCCAGACCATTTCCGTGTGCTGACGAGTTTCACAAGTTTGCAGCCACACCAGGTATCGAGATGAGATGGACCTGCATCCCCCTCATCAATCACAGTACCAGTTGTAATAATTTACAAATAATGAACCATGATAAAAAAGGGGGGAAATATCACAAAAACCAAGCAAAAAATAACCCCAAAACATAAGAAAAGACTTTACATCTCAACTGCTTTCAAAGGGCTGCATTTGGATTGTCCAATTATCCATTTGTACACATTATGCATATTGAGCAGAAGTCAAACTGACGAGTCATGCTGGTGTTTTGTTTGTTTCTGGGCTTCTCTATGTCCACGCCTCAGAGGAAGGAGAGGGGAAGACAGAAGCAGAGAGACAGAGACACCTCCAGAGATAAAAACCAGAGAGAACAGAAGTATTCACTGGGGGGGTGTATGTGTTTGAGTGTGTTTTTGCACCAAGGTGACTTACCTCCTCAAAAAAACAAAAACAAAAATAGGTAGGGCCTCTATATCTCCCTGGATGATGTACACTGATGCCCTAAAAACCCTCCCTGATGCAGCATTTTTCTGTCCCGACAGCCAACAGGTCTGACCAGTGTGCTGGAGCTACTAGTCATGGTTGTTACTAGATCTAGTGCTCTATAGCAGGTGTTATCTTCCTGTGAAACCTGAAGTCACTGACACCACTTAACTATGACAACTGAGCTTTTATGGTGTGGCAGCAGCCTTGTTGCTTACTTTTGGAGCACAATTTTTGGACATCACACCTGACCTCCATGTTAAGTCTCATGTCAGGTGTCAGGTGACGGTGTAAGGTGATGGTAAACACAAAAAAACAGGGTTTCTAAAAAAAGACTGCACGCTCAAGTCTGAATACAAAATCAACCCCCTCCGTAGCTTTGGTGTATAGCATTGCTTGGAGAGGGCTTCCCTGGGACGATTCAACACTGCCTTGTTCTCTGCAGTCCAGCTCAGGCAGCAGTCAAGCACGCAAACGTCTCTGCACATCAGCATCTCCAGAGGGCGCAGGGTAAGTATTATGGAAAGACAGATAGAGAGGGAGGAAGAGACCGGGCAGCGGGGTGAGAGTCAGACAGTTGGAGGGTTGAAAGCAACTAAAACACCTTTTCTGGGGAGTAACAAAACAGAATAGCTCTAGGCGTGCAGCTGAGCCTACGGTGAGGGTCCAACTACATAAATGCAGGGCAGAGCTGATACTGGTTTAAATAACTCAAGCTACTCTACTTATGACAAACTGTCGTCTCTGTACAACTGTATGAAATCCAACAGGAATGGCCACCAATAATTGTAGATAGAGATTTTTCCTTTTTTTGTTATACACCCAATATAAAATAGGTCTTTTTTGTACAAAATACGTCCTCAAAATGTCCCACATCTTTATACAGGTATCCATTTGGTATTGTTAGCTCCAAAGACCTTCCATGACATCTTCTTAATAATGAGGTAAGCGCTGCTGCAATGTACAAGGAGCTCACGTCACTCAAAGGAGGGAACTTTAATAAAACAGCGGATGTGAATTCAAAGGGTGGTAACTCCGGTGTTGAGATGCTGGGCAAGCTCATGGACAACGAGAGGTGAATTTGAATTTGAATGCATTGGGCTTTGGCACATAGAGAACCAACAGGAGCTTGTGTCCATACAGTAACAAGTTTAATAAAAGCTCATTCCATTGAGGATACTGTGACCTTCTGGTAGGCCGACTGATTTATTGCCCTCAGGTCAGTCCTAACAGAACAATGCACCAGAGAAACATTGCAGATGTAAAAGTCAGAAAGAAAGAGCAAAGTTGAGCCAGGGATGTGATAACAGCCCTGGGTGGTTTCCATCAGCGTTGTGTTACGTCTGCATCTGCAGTGCAGCGGTTTATAAATGTGTCAACGAAAAAAGTCAAAAGCACAAAACACCAGTGTCATCACTCAATCTGGACAGATGAGGTCATTCAATACTTTGGTCAGTTTTGAAAAGGTATACAGAGTTAAGTACTCAGCCAGTTATACTTAATTTAATATAGTTTTAACAAAAAGTAAAACATCCAAAAAGAAGATTACACGTCAAATATTCAAATTTGACAAAACAAACATCTTAGGTAGAATTTGTTAACCACCAAGAATGAAAACAAACTTTTAGCACAAGTCCCTTTTATACTGCAATCTTTCATACTTTTGCTTGCATTCCTCCGGTAATGAAGGATAATGATGCTGCTTACACGCCACTGAGTCACAGGTGATGCAGCACAAGCTTAGTGTTAAGGCCAGGCAGCTGAAAGCAGCACTCCACTTAGCTGTAGTAGTTTCCATTCTCATACGCTTCGTTAAGCATTACAAATCCATCACTCACAAGCAAAGGGGATTAAACATCTGTCAATCCTTGCGTTTCACATAGCAGGGAAAAGACACATTTAGAGATCGCACAGTCGCCCAAATGGTTTATTGTCATGTCTCCATCCGAATCTGGACAGATGAGGTCATTCAGCTCTAAAATAATGTTTTCATTACAATGAAGACCCCCAAATAAATACAATGAATGCAAATTCACTCACTGTAGTTTGCAGGAACATGATGCCTTACATTTTAGCCAAGCGCACAGGCCACATGCAGAAAGAAAACTGTCTCTTTTTGATATCTTCCTCTAGAACTACAGAATCAAACATGTGAATTTGCCATCCACTGGAAGGCCTACTATTATTATCCCAGCATCACTTCTCCTCAGTCTATCCACCATAAATAGGTCATCATGTCCTTGTCATCCAGTATAGACCTCCATTTAATTCTCTGTGGAGCGTCATCTTCCAATCAACTTCTCCACCTCTTCCCTTCAACCTGTTCATTTCTTTGATTTGTCTCTCCAATCAACCATTCTATCAAAACCCTTCATGGCCCCCTCCTCAATACTTTCCTCTCATTCATCAGTCAAACAGCTGCCATCTGTCAGTCCTCCTTCGCTTTAGATCATCCTGTCTTTCCTTCATTAGTCTCTTTCACTCTGAATGCTTCTCCACACATGTGTCCTAAAATAATCTGCTTCTACAGCTTCATTCCTTTTTCCTTTCCTTCCCTCATCCTTCTGCTTTCTCTCACTTCTCCCCATGTTTCCTCAATCCATCAGCCTTGGCTGCAGTGTCCTTCACCCTGGGTCCATATTCAGAGTGATTACACACTTGGTTAACTCATTCATGGGCTCCATTCTGTCGGTGATAACCATTGGATGTGTGCCTGCTTGCTTCCAATGCTATCAGTGCTACATCACATACTGCCTTACAGGCATATTACATGCACAAACCAGACAAAATGAAAGGTAAACCGGCAAATCAACACAAAGCAAATTCAGTAATGTTGTTGATAATCACGACAACAAGCAGAGAATTCTTGTAATTGTATGTCATTGTACTCTTTCCTTAGCTCCTTTGGAACAAATCGTAAACGGGTGTTACTGCTGAATTTATGTCACATCACAAAGCAAACCAATCAAATCTTGACACCACCAAATGTAAGGATAAGAAACTGCCATTACTTCATACTGGTGACAGAAGGGGAAGAGAGGTTAAGACCTATAAATCGGGTTTACAACCAACAGACCTGACATAATTTAGACATGTCGGTGCTTGATATGCAGAGTTCAGTAACCAAAGTTTCAAGTGAGGAAAAGTTACCAGTAAACAAAAAAAACATGAACTTGCAGACAGAAACTGAATAAATTAAACACCAAAATCAGATATCTTCTCAGGAGTTGAGAACTAAATAGATAAAAGCTACAAGCAACATTCATGTGGAACCTTCAGTACCTAAAGATAGTCAGATATTATTTTGCCCATGACCGAACAAACTACTAAGATCAGTGGAACAAAATAGAAAAAACCCCTGTGAAGGTTCAGCTAACAGCAGTCGACCTATACCCAGTTATCTGTCGACCAAAAGGTCACAAACAGAAGAAACCCCCCCTAACAACATGTCTCCACCCTTCCCTGATCTGCTTCTGCCAGACACCCAACATGATAACCAGTTAGGTAACAAAATGTCACAGCAACACCTCAACACCTAGAGGGAGTCCAAAACTTGAGTTTCAGAGAGTGAAACAATACCTATGAGAATGAAAATGTGATCAAACACATGTTAATAAAAACGACATTGCATCCTCTGACCCTTCTTTACTTATAATCAAATATCACAAGGTAATCCCAGTGCTTTATATTTTGCATAACAAATACAAAACTACACACAAGATCAGCGTCTTGTAGCCAGTCAGGTGTCTCCGGCTAAGTGAACGGTTACAGCATTAGCTCCTGGGTACTGCAGCTCGCGTTACAAATATACCAGTTACATTACGTATTAAAACACCTAACATATTCCCAGTGTTAATTTCTCCATTATTTCAGATATCTGTCAGTCAAATATAAGCGCTTTATCCCCATCTGAGCGCTCTGACATCAGTTACATCGGTTAACGTTAAGTTAGCACGGATGCTAACGGTGGTTCCGGCCAGCGCACCTTGCAGAGGAAATAAAGTGAACCCGGGAACTGTGACAAGATGCTAACGTTAGCTCACCGCTGTGGTAATCATTCCTATAAATAAGATGCATGTACAACAAGATATTCCCACAACCCTAATCTGGGCGCTGCCGTCGTTGGCTGGACAGCGACAGGCCGACAGAGACAGCCCGGCCGCTGGTGACGTTGAGGCGGCGTGAAGCCACCGCGAGCCCCCGCTATCAAGCTAGCACCGCAGGTCTAAGCTAAGCTAGACAACATGCTAGCCGCTGGTGGACAGAATGGGGTCATTAAGTGGAAATGTGACATAATTCCACACGACAGTGCACCAGTTAAATGCTAGCGGTCGCGGTGTCACGTACCCCCGGGTGAAAACATGGTCAGTGTCAGAAAGACTGCGTAGCTGACCCGACATGGGAGAGTAAGCTGGCTAAGAAAGTTAGCCGTCTGTACTCACCCCATTAACCAATCCATGGCGCTGAGTGGAGCTAGCTTAGCTAGCGAGAGCTGGCAGGAGATGAGTCCACCAGGAGCTGGAGGCGACCCCTCGTCTCTCGGCCACCACCCTTGCTTGCCCCGGCTACCTGGCCCACGAGTCCCGTCGCTCTCCCCCAGAGCCCGTGTGGCTCTCCCAGCGGCTGAATCCTGACCGCGTCCACTCGGAGCAGTTGTCCTTGTTTTGATCCTTAGCTAGCTCGGATCATGAAGAGGCAGTTCGTCAGTCAGATCAGTCTGTTCGCTCGCAGCTGGAGAGCAGCCCTCGGTGACTCTGACCGGAGAGGAGTGCAGGGCAGCGGTGTCGGTCTGTAGGAGTGTCGCGGTACCGAGTGACGCTCGTCTCGGAGGATGCCGCTGGTCAGCCCGGTAACCTCTGTCATGAAGGCTCGTATGGCTTACAGCCTGACAGCCTGGGCTTCCACTGGATCTCCTGCTGTCTGAGCGAGGTCTAAGTCGGAGTCCGGAAGTAAACACCCGACTCGGTCTCTCCTGGAGCCTACGTAACATGCGTGTCACGGAGGGTCTGAACACGGAGGAAATCGGGTATTTGGTGAATGTGACCGTCCACGCGGTTGGAAATATTCACTACTCAACACAAGTTGAAAGATATTGTTTAAAGATTGAGTGCAGTTATTAAAGCATGCAACGTGTGGGACAATGGGCATTGGCATGAACGTTGTAGTTCTACAAACACGCTTCACTGCTGCAACCACCCCAGAGGACCCACAAGTATTTTGTTCATTGATTAACGGCAACTTTTCTGGAAAATACAATTATTTTTAGCTCCCAAATTAAGGTCGTGCATTGGCTTTTAAGAGAGTCCATCCATTACTCTATAACTATAGGGTCACTCTCCTGACATTGGGTGATGGGCGAGGTACACCCTGGAAAGGTCACCAGTTCATCACACACAGACTGATAAACAATAACCAGCCCACATATGTTGCTGCTGAAGGAACTGCAGGAGGGAAGTCATGCAGACAGAGAGAGAACA
Organism: Antennarius striatus; assembly: GCF_040054535.1. Taxonomy (NCBI): domain Eukaryota; kingdom Metazoa; phylum Chordata; class Actinopteri; order Lophiiformes; family Antennariidae; genus Antennarius; species Antennarius striatus. The sequence goes on from NC_090779.1 coordinate 14,900,500, forward strand.
ACATGAACACTCCACACAGAAAGGCTGTGGATCTAGATTCAAACCCAGGACCATCTTCATGTGAAACCGCAATAACGTCACTGCTGTATCACTCTTTGCATTTGAATGTTGTTTAAATTAAATGCCAGGGACATAGCAACATAAACGTTCTGGTCTGTGGGTCATGAAATGAAATGTAATGTCATGTGCAGTCTGAAGGGCCCCCCCAATGAATCCATCACTGTCTCAAGTGAACTCTCTGTAGTTCTATCATCATAATATAGATGGCAGAACAGGAAGAACCCTCTAGACAAAACCTAGTGAAATGTCATTGCAGTTTATAAATCTAAACAGGAAGGCACTCATGTGCACTGATCCGTCACTATGGACCTGTGCAGACTGGACATCTGCAGTAATGACCAATAAAAAAAGCTGCTCTACCACTCCTCTTGTTGTTAGTCAATGGAGATGGGCAGAAGTAGAATAAACTGTTTTTCACCTACATCCACTTCAAATTCATTCTTCTCTTTTTTTCCACAACTGATGCTGTTTTTCACTCAGTTTGGCAAGATGATGAGTTCTTCTAGATCTGTCTTGTCCCCCAGTGACCTTTAAACCTAGAAATAGTGCTGAGACTGTTGATAATTAAGCAAGAGAAGGTTAATTTCCAACTATTTTAACTGCTGGTTAATCTTCAGTCGTTTACAAAGCAAAACTGTGGATAATGCTGTATTCATTTAATCAAAGGGGAAAATGTTTTGCTTTTTATATTAATTCCAAAAGAAAACATTCAAATATACACTGATCTCTAGGAAACAATCATTATTTGATTATTAAAGTAAATGTTATTGCAGTCACAGAGAAACCTTCCCTCATAATTTTGTACAGAATATTTCTAATCCCGTGACTGATCATGTAATCCTGCCTCAACTCAACCCTTGACCATTCATTCACTCTGTGTCTCTGTTCAAAGCTCTTTGCCTCCTTCCGCTCTTCATTTTGTGTTCACCCATTTACCTCTTCAGGAAACCCATCAATTGGATCGATGCAATTTTACAGGATCAATATACTGTATACATTCTCCTGTAAAACAAATAATGGTCTACTTCCTGTCTGCCTCTCCCATTCTGAAACATCATTAAATTGGGACACAATGTCGTCATAGCCTTCCGCCAGTCCTCTCTGCCTATTTTTCCGTCTCAACCTCTCCTCTTTGGTTCCTTCTCACCCCTCCAACCCTCCACCCAACCCTCCCCTACTCCCCTTTGCATCCTCAGGCCTCTATAAAAAAAATACAGTCGTTCACAGGTGATGGTGTGGGCATTTAGAATAAGAGCCCTGTTAACAGGAGGCAGAGCCACGCTATTGGCCCGTTGGTGCTCCAACGCTTTGCTAATATCCAATCAGGTCAATGAGGGGTGGAGTTAGAATAATGATTGGCAGGAAGCGTTCGGACCTGCTGTAATGTCGTTAACGGCCACACGGTGGCGGTGTGGGATACATGTTGAGGCAGTGTGGCCCGTACAATGCATGTAAAATGCAGTTTTACATTTCTGATAGTAATGTTTTTAATACTGGAGGACTCATTTCCATTCATTTTCAGAAGTACATGGTGAAATGTTCCATTCAATGGTTAAAAGGGTTTTGGGGGGAGTTGAACCTTCTCCTATGTGAGGGTTGTACTGCTCGCAGTAGATAGATAGATAGATAGATAGATAGATACTTTATTAATCCCGGAGGAAATTGCATATATCCATAGTACACAAAGGTCAGAGGGATATTGTCCATGTACAGATTCTTAAGCCCCTTGAGACATTTCCTGTGAATCTGGGCTATATAAGGATAAATAAAAATGAAATAAACTGGCTAAACAGAGAAGTCACACTTTCTTGTCTGAAAAGTTCTAAAAGTGTGGAAGTAGCTCTTGGCCATGCAACTGTAGGCCAATTCAAGACCTGTGTGGACCACAACATGGAGTAGTTGAACAGGTACCAGTTCACCTCCTGGGCACTGCTGATGTGTCCTTGAGCAAGACAGAGATCCCCCGCAAAACTGCTCCCAGAAAGTGTCCCCATGTTGGCCCCCCTTTCAATTCATCACTCTACATTATCTCTATTTGCAAGTGTATAGGAACTTAGTGTGCTAATGTGTGTGTGTGTGTGTGTGTGTGTGTGTGTGCGCGCATGCGTGCGTGTGTGCATGCGTGTGTGTGTGTGTGTGTTAGGTCTACATCTGTGTTCCCATGTGGGATTAATATAAGGGTCATTCTTCCTCAGAACTGTTCACCTGACACTAACCTGTCTGATGCTGATGTTTTTGTTTAGAGTAAAATCCCTGAGAAGAACCGAGTTGTTTCTTTAGAGGCATTGCGATAACTTCACTTCCCCACTGCAGTGGATTAAAAAAAGATTCTAAATATTTAAACTATACTATCTGTTTCTTCCATACCCAAAGTTTTAGTCTGTTCTGTCCTTTATGGTTTTACCCGTGTCCATTTCTTTGTTGGTTTTTCCAATGGATCCATGGATTTGGATTTTTGTTTCACTTTTTCAGTACTGCTCGAGGCACATATTTATAGGGCTTTAAGCTTGATTTGGTTTCAGATTTGAATGAATTAAAGGGGGGCTGTTGGGCCTTGGTACATGTGTGAACCCTAAGGAATGGCACAATAATTTTCAGTTATTTTTATCCACAGAAGAGAAGACATCTGTATAACTGTGCATAACTAGTCTCTGTGTCTCACTCATGGGCAGCCGGTAGAGCCTGTGGCTCTTCATGGCATTTTAGCAGTTAAATAGTGTATTTTCATAGATAGAATATTGGCTTTACACAACATTAAAAAAAACACATTTGAATGATATAACGAATAAGGATGTGATTTAATATAACTGGTGAGGTTTCAGGGTCTTGGTCTCATGCACACAGGCTCATATGTGTCGCGCTGTCATGTCCAACATACTGTAAGCTCATGACAACACTGTTTGTGAAGCAATTCACTTACCAAATTCATGACATCACGTTAGCATGCTACCATGACCTATGCCGGGTCTCCAATGACCTCAGGTCAGTATGGTGAAACTTGTTTACCATGCACAAGGCTATAAGCCGCAGTGTGTTTTCACAGGGCCGACTGGTGCCAGCGATGCACGCTGTGGGAAAACAAACTGGGCTCTGATCAGGTGCTTGTCTGAGTTAGCCAAGGTCACTTCCTGAAATCTATCCACCCATCAATAATGAGCCAGTCGATATGTTCCCATCCCACATCATCCAGGCTGGTGCAGCATATCAGAGAGCTCAGTGTCAGTTCATCAGGTCTATGCAGTGGCACTCCACTTTATAAACTCATTGTCAGCTCATTATGTTTAGATTTAGGTGAGCAGGATCATAAAATGTTGATTAATCTTGATGGCAATGGATAAATATTGTGGATTTCAAGTATAAAGTCTATCTTATGGTCAGTAGTCATAGCTAGAACACATTATGTTTGCATTGCATTCCAACACGAACAGCAGACAAACTGTAATTGTTAGAATCAGAAAGATTCTGTGAAAGCATAGACAGACACACACACACACACACACACACACACACACACACACACACACACACACACACACACACACACACACACACACACACACACACACACACACACACACACACACACACACACACAACACACACACACACAAATACCTTCAGATCAGCTCAGTGCCAGGGTGAGCAGGCTATTGGCTGCCCCACGACTGATCTGATTTATTCATTGCTGGCAGCGGTAACTCAAAAAGCCATTAGGAGACATTAAAACAGAGACACCTCACATTACTCTTGTATGAATAATAAATGTTAATGGGTATAACGATTAGCGTGTGTGTGTATATGTGTGTGTATGTGTTTACAACAGTTCTGCAGTAACGTTCATGTTTTCTGCACTCATATCTTTTATTGTATTGTTTAATTGCTTTGATTAAAGTGTTGACACCTCTTATTCCTTATTTCTACTAACAATATTTTTTGAAAACCTGAAAGCAAAGTTCGAGATCAATATCTTTCCTGATTAAGTATGTGACGGTTATGATAATAAATTTGCAATTAAATATTATTGTCTATTTTTATTTAGCGAACAGTCTCCATGCATACTGACAGACTTGTTTGTGTTGTCATAGACTCATCTGCTGCTAACAGTCTGATGTCATCACTGATGGATTCATTTTCAGCTTCTCAGCAATGATCAAACAAATTAAAGTGATGATAATAGCCGTGTGCCTGACTGGGTTTCATAACGTCGGCACCACCAAGTCTGTGTGTAGAATCAGTATATACTGTAAAGCGTGTGCTTGTTCTTGTGCTTGTGTCACTGCTGGCTCCACACTGACGGCTGATGTCTTGGCCTATGAGTCAGTGTCAGCCACATTACTCATGTCTGCTGCTAGCCTACCTGGCTCCACTGCTTCCATACAAGAAATTACAAAGGGAACCGGAGAGAGATGGAGATGATATTTTTTGTTGTGAGAAAGAATTGGTGTTCATGGTGTTGAGGAGAATGGAGGAACAGATGAAAAACACAAGTAGAGAACAGAACAAGAATGATCAGTAGATCATAGACGCTGGAACCATATGGGGTTTTAATTTTGAAAATTTTGGAGAGGAGACTGGTGCATCATTCCCAAAACAGCAGAACAGTCAAAACATCCTGTTTTAATTTGCTCCTGTATTTTTCTCAACATTTTAATGTGCATAGCCACGTTAACCGAGTCCGATGTGGACGTGTTCTGCATTTTTTTCTTTTTTTTATTGCTGTCTTTTCCAGACTGTTTCAGAGAGGTAACAATTAGTTACAGTTGGCCTGTGGGCCTTGTGTTGGCCCTTATAGTTGGGAAATGTTAAAACATTGTGATGTGAATTGCGATATCTGAAATCACCATGTGGTGAATTAGTGTAACTCACCACAATGTCAATGTTTAGTGCCCGAGACACACACACACACACACACACACACACACACACACACACACACACACACACACACGCACGCACGCACACACACGCATGCACGCATGCACACAACAAAAACACACAAACAGAAAAATTTGCCTATTGAGGTTACAGATAATTTCATCATCCTTCACAAAGGGTGAACTTTCCTCCAGGTAAAGAAACTATAACATTAAAAATGGACTGAAATCATATAATCAATAGTTAAGACTTTTAATCATATTATATTAATTGAAAGGCATTTGCCCACCTTCAAAACTGAATATATTTGATGTAATATTTGTGTTATTTCTATGCTTCTAGAGGCTTTCATGTAATAGATACATGTAATGAAAAAAACCTTAAAATTGTTACGTTAAAATAGCCTTTTTCTGTGACAGATTGTTTTTAGAAAGGAATAGAAGGATGCACTAGCATGACTTTTTTATATTTTTGAATGTATTTATGGGTGGAAAATGACAATACTACACAGCTCTAGCTGTTTTTAATGGGTTTGAACAAGTCAAGACCAGTACATCTACCACACATGCTGTGATGCAGTCCTACCTCTTTCTGTTTCTAGCAAATCAGACATGAAGTCATTTTCTGCCAGAAGCAAGTCAACAAAAATAGCTTGCATGTGGCTCTGAGGTCATGGGCAGAGAGGGGAGAAATGATAACAGAGAAACCGCCACAGACGTTGTGTGTCAGTAGCAAAGAGTCGTCTCTGTGAGACATTCAGATTCTGCTTTTCTACAGTACAAGTCACCATGTCGTTGTCCAGCAGAAGTAAGAACGGGCTTATGGTTCATTCATTCATTCATTCATTTGTTTCATTAATAATAATAATAATAATAATAATAATAATAATAATAATAATAATAATAATAATAATAATAATAATAATAATAATAATTAGAAAAAATTTAGAGGTTTCATTTAAAAATATTTAGTGACCCGACTTTTATGTAAAAGCTGTGTAAAAAATGTCTTTTCTTAATTGGCCACCTCATATTTAATTTAAAGAATTAAATAGAATACACGATTCCCCATATGGATTGTCTTTTTCTGATTTACTTCCAGTGTAACATGGTATTACCAATATTACCTATGAACCTCTAAAAATGTGTGAAATAATTCTGAAACAAAACTAAACCAACTTAAAATTTCAATCAAAACGTCCACAACTGAATCACTGTCGTCATCTGTATCAGCATTAACAGATACATGTTTTGTATACTGTAGCTCTTAAATAATCATTTATGTTAAATTAACAGAAAAAATAATGAACTGCTCAATGCCAAGGCTGAAGCTTACCAACAGACCTGTGCAATAAAAAGCAGTGGTCAGGGTGGTGAACTACTTTAAAACTGTGTTGTATGTTTATGAGGTAAGAACTATACACACTCGTGTGTGTGTGTGTGTGTGTGTGTGTGTGTGTGTGTGTGTGTGTGTGTGTGTGTGTGTGTGTGTGTGTGTGTGTGTGTGTGTGTGTGTGTGTGTGTGTGTATGTGTGTGTGTGTGTGTGTGTGTGGCAGAATCTGTGATTCGAGTCTCCACACTAGAGGATACTGTGCCTGACCTCGTGTCAGCAGAGCCACATCCACAGGAACATATGTGTTCTTCAGTGGTGATTTTGGAGCTGTAGATGCTTAGACAGAGGATATGTTCTGCCGAGTGTGTGTCTAAATGTGTGTGTTGATGCACTGATGGGGTTTGGACCTGAGTAGAGAGTGCTGATGGGGCTGATGCTGAGAGAGACGGCAGCAGTTTGTTCCACTGTTAGAAAGACAGAGACAGATGTCAGCACCACCAGCTGCTTTAGTCAGCACTTTGACTGTATGCACACACACACACACACACACACACACACACACACACACACACACACACACACACACACACACACACACACACACACACACACACACACACACACACACACACACACACACACACACACACACACACACACACACTTTCTCTACTTTCTCTTTGTCCATTCATTTAGTTTCACTGCTGAAAATGCGAAACCTGACGACTGGAACACATTCAATCTGCTGCTGGCTCGACTTAGGGAACAAACGTATCGATTGCCTCTCACCTTCCTGTCAGGGGGACAAACACAGAGCTGCAGAGTCTGACTGGGAGACAGCAAGCAGTAGGTGGCAGCAGTCAGTTACACAACCCCAGCCTGAGTAATCAGAATGAGTGTGTGTCTACTTCATGGTGCTGCACAAATCAACCATGAAGTCATTTGTCTCTGTGCTTAATGAAAATCAACCAGGTGGATCCCAGAGCGTTATTGTGACCGACGGCTCATGCTGACCTCCACATCAAAGCATTGTAGACATTGCAGTGTGCTCCTTGTGACATTTCTTAGCTTTCAACACCTCTCCCTTGTAGATGGTCATGACAACACTTGAAGCCTACTGCAGCTCATATGGCCAGAGAAACCTCCTCAGCACAGAATCCTTGTTGTGCAGGCGACTGCATGAGGACAGCAGCAGGGACGTCACACTGGATAAAAACGTTTGCTCTCATTGGCCTGGTACAGAGCAGAGGAGAACCACCTTGTTCTGTCTCCCTGCACACACTTCCAAGGTTTCTGCCCATTAGTGCGAGAGATGTTCAGGGATGAGAGAGGTTAGAGAAAGGGAGACAAACAGGGAGAAATAGTAGGACAAGCTGGCTGCCAAACCAGGGGGTTATATAAGGACAAGAGTTTTCCATGGAAAAAAAAAAAAGGGCGAGAAATGCTGCTTGGAGTCATTCATTCTGAGTGACGCGTGGAAAAGTGTGGAATGCTGTGCTGACGCAACTTTCAAGAAGTAAATGTGCGTAATGAGGGTGAATTTTAAGATGAAAGCAATCTGAAGAAAAAAAAACACAGAGAGGAGGAGTTAAGCGGGCCCGCTCTATAAAAATATGTGTGTGTGTGTGTGTGTGTGTGTGTGTGTGTGTGTGTGTGTGTGTGTGTGTGGGAGTATGTGTACTTCTGATATGAGTGCCCATGTGTGCGAGTGGAAAAGAGGAGCTACCCTAGCATTCTGACGTCGTAGCTCCTAACTGTTTCCATATAGACAGCCTGGGAGCAGGCGCCAGGCAGCCTCTTAGCATGCATACGTCTGGTACCCATTTCTAATATATCTAAGACACACGTGTGCAACTCCAACACATGCTAATCTACATGCACATGCAAATGGGCCAGAATTCTATTCAGTTTAAGTGGGTTAAAGTGCACAAAGAGATCCGCACACTCACATTATTGGTCACATTATGCCTGTTTACACACTGAATAGACAAGTAGCATCTTTTGAAAAGATGTGAAATTTCAAACCCTACTGCATCTGGGTCACCAGTTCTGGACTACTTCCTACTTCCAGACTAGACTTTGCTGTGTGCTACATCTTACAGGGATGTATGATTATGTGCTGTTTTGTCTGTTTTGTTTTGTTTTGTCAAATTTAGAAGCAAATTCTTGCAATAGCCCCTAATACAAAAAAAATCTTGAATGCAGATGACCATCCAGATCATCAGCAAAGTATATTTTTGAGCTACTCCTGTGCAGAGAAAATGAATCAGATGATAAATGTTTGAGTAATTCTATGAACAAAGAGTGGCGACAATAAACCTGGATGCGCAGAATATAAAACAGAAGAGGAGAGATTTCATGAATGTTTAGCAGAGATAAAAATCTATACAATTCAACTTGCAGGCATCTGCCACACCCCCACCCACCCACCCACACTCACACACACACACACACACATACAATAGACACACTAGGATGGGTTCATCTTTAACAGAACGAGTGGGACTTCCTTCATATTCCTGTGGCGATCTTGTTATGTTGTTGTTTTTATGGGGAATTCTCATGATGGTCCTAAAATAAATCTTGCATACAAACACATATGTATGGAAGAGGAGAGGGTCTCAGCTGGAGGGGCTGGTCATGTCATATCGCTACCTGTGTCTGTTTGGAGAAATGCTCATTAAGATGCTTTGTGTGTGCTGAAAAAGCCCCAGAGCCATGTGGTTTCCTTCTGGCTAGACTGAATAGAACGGTGGCGCTTTGGGGAGGGGGATGCTTCATTTACACTGAAATGTTGTTTGATTGCACAAGGTGAAATTCCACCATGACATCATGAAACCAGCACGACCTCTATAGTTACACTCATGTTGATGGAACTCAGTGAATTGTCCCCTGGAGGTGAGCCCTGTTCAAACACATCACATCAATGACAAACACTGGCAACCCTCCCACTCCTCTGCCCACAGAAAGCCAGAATAAGGAAGTGATGGAGCGGGGGTAGGTGGAGGGTGGGGGCGGGGGCTGTACACCACCCATTACTATGTGTAGATCCTGAGAAGAGGAAATAGACATATAATGAGTCAACAGGGTGATGTTTGTCAGAGGTTTGCCTAACAGCCTCAGTGTCAGTTGCCATTATGGTGACACCCCATGAAAAAGCTGTGGCGTTAGCTTGGATGTTTAGAAACGACAGGTGTAGGTTGGATGTTCTGTATGTGCATTGATGACGCAGTGACAATTCTATCTGACCAATCAGCCGTTTGTTTCTTCAGGTACCTTTACCTCATGAAAAAAACAAAAACTGACAAACAAAAAAAAAAGGCAGCAGTACCACTTACCACAGGAGGGGGCATTAGCAGTGAGCTGTTACGAAGTTACTCCTGGTGGGGACCATAGATGTATTCATGCTGGACTGTGGGTGTTCTCAGACTTTGGGGGCAGTTATTTCAAAACCAGGAGCACCTCGGCAAAAGAATAGTTTGCTTGTGTATATTTGAACAAAGCAGTCAGACTTGGATCCAAGACAAAACAAGTTGGCTTAAGTTTGCAGGAGGGGTAACCGTTTTTTTTTTTTTTTTCTTCCAAGACGACCATATTCGTGTTGTGAAAGAAAGCAAAACAACCATGGGGGTTTTTCAGGAGCATTTTTGTAGTTTTAAACTACTTAGCCATCTGCTGAATGTAGAATGTGTTCTGGAAGCAACATGGGGATGTATCTGTATAAAATTAGGCATGCACTTTATGGTTTTATTAATGTAGTTTAATAATGTTGGAGGAAGATGTCTTTAATCTGAGGCCAACTCTGAGGAATGATGGTTTCGCATGGGATGGCTTGATCATCACAACACGGCTGTTCGTGTAAAACTGGATGACCAGCCACTGTGGAACAATCTGATTATTGATCTTTGTCAGGCAAGCTTGATTTGCAGGATTCTCTTAGAACTGGTAGAAGTTTTACTTTTTTTTAAAATTACATAAATCTGTGTTGTCCGGCATGTGATTTGACATGAACAGAAAAGCAAGAGCATGTTGCCTTTATGATCAGTATGGAAACATCCAAAACAGATGCGATCAGAAGTGTTCATACAGATATCTGGGAACATGTGGGCAGTGTGTTTTTATAATGCTGCATACAGTTGAATGTAAGCTAGCTACAAAGATAAAGTGAACTGTAAGGCAGTATTCCCTTGATCGTGGATCACATTTAAGTTTACATGTAGAGGATGGTCATTTTACTCAGGAATGACTTCGAATGCAGGGCTTCTTTTTTTTTTACATTGTTGATTTGTTTTTCCACCACTCCTAACATGTCAAACTGAAGCAGGTGAGTGTGTGTTAAGCAGTCAGATTGGACTCGATTCAGCACAAAATCAATAGTAAAGCCCCTGGACATGGGATGTCATCATGTGTTTGGTGGAATTCCCTTTCCAGCCCTTCTCCATCAGGTCCCCATGCAAGAACATAAGAATACACTGCACAGCCACACATTCTAATATTTCATGGGACTACCTGTAGCTTTGATTGCAGCGCGCATTTGCCACGGCATTGTTTCAACAACCTCGTACAACGTCCAAGCATTTATTTTATTTCCAGGATTGCATCAATTTTTGGCCGAGTTCTTGTATTGATGATAGGAGTCCAACCACTCTGCAAGGTCTTCTCCAGCACATCCCATAGACTTTGAATGGGGTTAAGCTCAGGACTGTGGGGCCAATTGATGTGTCAAAATGATTCCTCACGCTCCCTGGACCACTCTTTCACAATTTGAGTCCGATAAATTTTGGCATTGTTGTCCTGGAGTATGATCGTGCCATCCAGGAGAAAAAATCAATATATGGGATAGCCTGGTCATTCAGTACATTGATACTCAGCTGACTTAATTTTTTTGCTAAATAATATTGCTGAGCCTAGACTTGACCAACCGAAGCAACCCCTGATCATAACACTGCAATTTGCTTATTGAAACCCAAACGGTGACTTTTTTTTGGCCGGGCAGTGTAGTAATAAGAAGAAGAAGCAGAGAGAAGTTTATAGTTGTCATTCTGTATTTTGTCTCATTTTCACAAAACATGTACAGGGGAAGGAAAAGCCTTTCAATAGAACCTGAGGTATTTTTGCATCAAGCAGCCTAAGGTATCAGGATTTTCTTTTAAAAACACATCCAAATTCATCAGTGTTATTAGATGCGTTGCTATTTACACATAATAATAATAGTAATAATAATAATAATAATAATAATAATAATAGCTAACAACAGTTTTAGCAAATGGGACAGCCTGCATCATCTTTGTTACATGTCATAAATAATTCTAACAACATTTATTAAAAATATAGGGAGATGGGTGAGGAGAGGTTGTTTGTGCCTCAGAGCAACACAGGAATCTATCTAAACTTGATGTAGCTGCAGCAGCCCATGGTCAAAGGTCAGAGATCACCATAAAGAAATCAAGCATCAGAGGAAAAGTAGACACATTTTACATCATAAATAACCATCTCGCACCAGGAGAGCAAAGTTTTCATTTTTCACCTCAAGACATGAAGATCCTCTTGTTTTCTTACATTGCTTTTATGCAGTTATGCAGAAATAAGAGCAAAAAATAAAAAAGAGAAAAACACAGAGAAAATGAGGGAGCTTTATGGAGAAGCATTATGCTGATTTACCAGCAGCTGTGTACCCTGTGCCGGGCTTGGCTCACGGAAGGATCTCCTGAGAATGAAAAAAAAAAGTGTCTGTGGGGCCTAAATGTGTGAAAATGTGTTTTAAGTGCATACAATTTGGAGGGGGTATGTACGGTGGTTTCAGCTTTGGTGGGAAATGTTTTAGTGATGATGATGGACTCGTGCAAGCACAGAGATTACACTCAATGCAAGCCTGTACATTTCAAGCTTGTGAAAGAGTGTGTGTCTGCCTGCCCATATTAAACTGACGTTAAATGATTTACTGACTATGAGTGAACCATGTGTTGTGGCTACTTCGTCTACAAGCAGTGGGAACAAAAAAGCCTTTTAACTGAACAAAAGAGAGATCTTGCTCTTATGGATCTTACTAGTGGGACGTCTGCATCATCCTCCAAACACAAATCAGGGGCTATTTATTTGAAACTTAACTCAACAATTTCCTTTCGGAGCATGATGTTGACAGGGTGTGAAGGGTAACCGAGCTTGGCTATCAGAAAGCAGAAAAGTGCATTTCAAAGTCATACATCACTCCAAAGAAGGAACAGCACATATTGCTTGTTTGATTTTGTTGAATGTGTGTATTTCTTTGTGTGTGTTCATAAATACCATACAGCAAATTATAATAATAATAATAATAATAATAATTCAACAAAAGAAAAAGAAATAAATCCACAAAACATTATATTATTTCTCATTACCAGAATGAACCAATACAATAAATTAAAACTATAACTGATAAAAAAAGTAAGTCCATTAAAAGTCCATTAAAATTGCTATATATATTCATATTGTATATATAGTATTTGTCTTTCTGTAGTCAACCTTCATGCTCAGTGGTGACCTTAGGTGGTGACTGAGAGCAGTGGGAGGGAGTTGAGGACTGGGGGTCTATAAAGGAGCTGAGGGCTTGTATACCCAAACCCTTCCCACCATCCTGTAACCTCAGTCCCATCACACTGTTAACACTGGAGACATGGGAGCCAAAATCTGCAAAGACACACTGTGCTTTGAGGTGGGAAACACTGCCCATTGCTAAGAGTCTTCAGCTCTATTCAGCAACAACACACTCATCCTTCATTATTAGAATACAGTACCGCCATTAGAGTAAGTACTTTTCTCTGCTTTGTGCTGTGGTGATTTGAGGAGATGGTGTTGTTAGAGTCTGGTATTGTTGGTGGCGTCGTTATACAGAGTCTGTGGCAGGCAGAACAGCTAGGTAGGGGTAGGCGGACACAGCCGTGCAAGGTTCTGAAGTTTTCCATCAATGGGGTGAAGCTTCAGGAGGAAACACAGGGCTTGGTTCAAATCAGCAGCTATACACCTATTGAAGCACACTCTATCTGGCCACAGGCAAGCAGTTTGTGTCCAGTATTCTACACAGTAAGAATACAACATGACACTTGCCTTGGTCATTTCTTTTTATATGTGACAGAGCTCATAAAAATTACGTTTTAGTACCTACAGTCACTCCCTTTGCCCCTTTCCCCAGAGATCTTTTTCATATTGTATGAGAGTTCAGGATTGTTATGGTCTGCTAAGCACCACATCATAAGCTCCATCTATCTAGGAGTGACTGCTACCTCGTCTGCCCACTCATTCACATTAACTCTCAGCTTGTGTATTTATTTGTCCTTCTCTCAGTTGGAGTCTTTAACACTGTCTTTGAGGGGAGCACAAAAATATCTTCTTCAGCTCCCTGTCATATGTCTTCATCTTGTACTCCCTCTAGCCAGGGCCATTCCTGCCTTAAAGGGACAGCTATGGTGGTATCCATTATCTGTCAGGATACCTCAATGATCTCCATGCTCCCCGAGAAGCTGGATTGCTTCCCAATCTTCCCCAGTTCTTCTCGGGATCGTGTCTCAGAGATTCCCTCCTCAAACTCCATCTGACAGCTACGTCGCTTGAACTGCTTCTCTGACGCAGACCCATTGTTGTTTGCGCTGTTGGACATGGACACTGTTGATGATGAAATTGAGTCCCGATTGTCTCTCTGTGTCTGGGGTGTTGAGAGCTTCTCCCTCTGGGATTTGTCTTGTAGCCGCACACCTTCACTGCACCTAAATGCTACATATGCTGAGCTGCTCCCAAACCTCACGGAAGATTCCTCTCTCTGTCCAACTCCTCCTCCACCGAGCTCCATCCCTCCTTCGCCGCCCTCCTCTGCCCCGAAGTTCCAAGGAACATCTGTAGTAGGGGTGACGGGAGTCACAGGGGTAGTGGCCTGGACAGTGTCTCTGTGTTTGGTCCACATGGCCCCTGATCCTAAAGTGGGCAGGGAGGGTAGTGACAGGAGCAGGGAGCCCTTTAGGTTCTCATCCACACTGGGGCTCTTGTTGTCAAGTGACAAACTGAGGGATTGTGGAGGTTGGTGTAGTTGTGAGTGCTTTGGGGAACTGCCAGAGCAGTGTTTGGGTTTTCTCCTGGGTCTGGATGTGGAAGAACCACAGCGATGGACTCCTTCACTTCCTCCAAGTCGAATACCTCCAACATTGCTCCCACTGCCAGGTGACGGGAACGGAGAATCCAAGGAGCCGGGGCTGTCGAGGACGGGAGACTGGGAGCAGACACCATTGGAGGTGCCTGTTCCTGGGCTGTCAAGCTTGCATAGCTTGGGGACGTCTTCAGAGTGTGTGGGTGCCAGATTGGGGCAGTGGGAGCTGTCAGGGGTGTAGACAGACTTAATGTCCAAGGAGAATGAGCGTTTAAGCCGGTTAGTGTCCATGATCCTCTCTGCAGAGAGGTGTAGACCATTAAAGCCTTGCTGGAGGGAGGTGGGTGATGGCAACTTGGGCTCGAGCGGGATGTGTGGCTCTGTCACAGATGAATCATAGTTGCTATGGTGACCGCTAATCTCGAAACCCGTGCTGATTCCATTAACCTCTGAGCTTTGCTGAGTATTATTGTCAGACATTTTGTCATCAGAGGTTAAAGCTTGCAGTAATCGCAGGCCCTTCTCGAACTCCAGAAGCTGACCAAGAAAATTGAAGTTCGGAGATATGGACGGTCTTCGGTCCTTCACGAACCTGGAAGAAGAAAGGAGTCATCAATACACAGTCTTGACAAGATCTCCCCTTTAGACAACTTGGGTACGATCTGTGACCAAGGTTTCATGTTAAAAAACATTTTAGCTGGTGCTCCAAGTACAATTCAGTAATAAACAAATATGCATTATATACGCGGTACACTGGCAATCATTTACTGAATTTATTTCTCATGACTGGATCGTCTAGCATTCCGTTCAACAGTCAGTTGCCTATTTATTCAGGACGACACCTTACGTCAGCTTTTAGTTGAAGGGAGGAGCAACCGTACCTGTAGGCATCATCTGAAGACAAGCCCATTGTCTTCATGATGTATGCAATGGCAATGGTTGCTGAACGCGAGATTCCAGCCAGGCAGTGCACAATGACTCTGCAGTTTGACACCTTGGCTTTGTCTGTTGGTGAGGAAATGAACAGGTGTGAATACAAGTGTTTAGCTCAAATGTTCTTGAGACAATGTTTGTCTATTGAAAGCAAACTGACATTTCCTGAAAGAGTACAGGAAGAGCAGGGATGTGTTAAACCTGTTGCTAAGCTGATACCCGACACCTAAGCTGCACGTGGTCATGTATTTGGGACAATGTGAGGATATATTGTATTGAATATCATGGTGTTCATAAACACATAACTTGAGATTAAATGACTTCCTTTAAAAGGATTGAAAGAAAGACAACTGAAGAAACGTCTTGGATGAGATGCTTAATTTCTTGCTAGTTGAGTTGACTTTGTTCAACACGGAGATCTACCCTGACCTGGTTAACTCAAACTCTTCAAAAACGTCTTTATAAGACAACTTAGAGCATACTATACTTTCTTACTGCAGACGTTTACTTTCCCTCATAACACATTATCATTTTATAACATTTTCCTGAATCTTACCGATGAATTCATTAGTTTTGTCCAACCAGGGAAGCAGTTTCTCACAGTAGTTATCGTTAACTGGGATGCGCATGAAGTGGCTCTCGCTGATAAAGTCTGGTTTGGGGCAGGTATTGCTGGCATTCAGCACATAGGTGATACCATTCTGAGCCATCAGATCCTGTTGGGGTGGAGATAAGTTTAAATGTGTTAGCTGCTAGCCATTTAAATGTGGTCCAAATTTTTATTTGCATGTCGAACACTGATCCTCCCGCCCAGGTTCATGAAAGCCCTAATCACCAACCAAGCAACTAAAAAACCAAGCAACCAGCCAAATTAAACAGACACAGGTGAAAAACCAACCTTTCTTGATGGAGGTAATTGTATCATTCAATGATAATTACATGAGTGGAAAAGATGCAAATTAAGTTCTACCTTGTTAAGGACATCCTTCTGTGAGCCAAGGTAAAGGTGTGGCAGGATGCGAGTGGGCCCTACATTGGCCACAGGCATGCAGGGCTGGGACAAGCTCATAGGTAGAGCAGTGGCTGGTTTCCCTTCACACAGGCCGGGGAAGCAGGAGGAGAAAGCAGCAAAGCCGCCTGCAAAGAAAGAAAAAAGGGAGAGAACCGGTTAGGCACAGTAATGGTTTTCCACACTGTGGTCACACAACACTCTGGAGATTCTGCAAAAAACACTGCCCCAGCATGAACAGAGTAGGCAGATGCTCTTTAACCTTTCAGAGGTAAATCTAGGCTAACATGTCTGGAAATTGTCATGTTGCAGGGGGGGAAAAAAAGCTTCTCTCTGCTTCTGGGTGTTTCAGAGTTAAGTTCAATTCTAGGCGGTCAGGAATGTGTTTGTCTGGCCCTTTAAGAGGCAGGCGGCTCCACTTTTGGCATGTTTGTGTGTGCGTGTGTGTGTGTGTGTGTGTGTGTGTGAGTGTGTGTGTGTGTGTGTGTGTGTGTGTGTGTGTGTGTGTGTGTGTGTGTGTGTGTGTGTGTGTGTGTGTGTGTGTGTGTGTGTGTGTGTGTGTGTGTGTGTGTGTGTGTGTGTGTGTGTGTGTGTGTGTGTGTGTGGCTCTGTTTCCTGCATGAGCTCATGTCCTGTAGCAGTGCATTGCGTCAGGCTAAGGGAATGAGAGAGGCCACAGGTGCAAGGCCAGGACAGAGGCCCAGTAACATCCCCCTGACAACCACACACACACACACACACACACACACGCACACACACACGTACACATGCATGCGTACACGCTAAGTTGATACAATCAGAAGACATGATCACATAATTATGCAGTCAACACATGCTCAATGTCTCAATGTCACTCTCATCTCCTCTTGGCCCCCACCCTATAGTTATACAAGCAGGATACAGTAGAGTAATGCTTGTGTGTGTGTGTGTGTGTGTGTGTGTGTGTGTGTGTGTGTGTGTGTGTGTGTGTGTGTGTGTGTGTGTGTGTGTGTGTGTGTGTGTGTGTGTGTGTGTGTGTGTGTGTGTGTGTGTGTGTGTGTGTGTGTGTGTGTGTGTGTGTGTGTGAGACAGTCAGTGTGTGCTTTGAGGAACTGGTAATGAACACGTTGAGGAGTGTGCAGAAAGGAGAGGAGTGCTTCAAGGAAACCTTGAGCCCCAGAAAGGAGATTAGAACCTAATCTGGGTTCGGCCCTGATTTACCCAATCTGGGACAAAGCGAAAACACACACACACGAACACACACGCACACACACACAGAGTGAGAGGGAGTGAGACATGACATCACTGTTCTAAAGTAGTGCACACAGTGCAGGCAGGACTTCGCCTTCCGTTGTTACACACCCAGCTGCCCTACTCATGTACAGCTGGTCAACACACACCCACGCGTGCACACATACGAGTATGTATTCAGCAGCAATAGGATCCAACAGGTTGTAAGATGAACTTATATAACTTGACAAAGAATAGCAGTTTTCAAAAATTTTTACCACAGCTTCTGAGGCTGGGTGCATCCTCATGACCAATCCTATTCTGGGCACACTGTCTCTTTAGGAGCCGAGTGAAGAAAGGCTCTCTGTTTCCAGCTATTAATGGCAACCAGCAAAGCAATGACATCAACGCTCCACATGGGGGGGGTGGAGCGGAGGGAAAGGGTAGATGAGTAGAAGCAGAAAGAGAGAGATCGCTTAATAACTTAAAGATACAGAAAGGCAAGCTCAACGTAATGAAAGACCGGGCGTGGGGGGGGGGGGTAGCTGCTGCCCTGGGAGGGGTCTGAGATCAAACGGCTCTGGCCTCGTTTGAGCAGACTAAACAGTCATTTGTAGTTCACAGTTTGGGTTTGGACCACATTGGCGTTTTCCACAACTGTGTCTTTCTAGTGTTCCTATGGGTGGTGCTGCAATGTCATTAAGTGATAAAACAGAGGGAGGAAGCATAGTTCTTTGAAGGGTTTCTTCCTGGTTCCTCTGTTCCCAAGCCTGTGCACATTCACAGACACATGCAGAGAAAATAAATGGCGCTACATATAGCCCCCGCCACAGGCGCGCTATATGTGTGAGGAAGCGATATGTTCCAAGAAACAGTTAAATCAACAGGAAAAGCCTGACATCACACAGCAACTATTTCCCTTTCTCTGCAGGGACATTGTTAGAGAGTTATTCGAAGGACGGTTGACAGGACGTTCCACAGTGGAGACAATGTTTGTGTGTGTTTCACACTGAGGGCTTTGCTTGTATGAAGGGAAATAAACACATGAATGAAAGTCTGATTCTGACTAGAATGAGCACACATTCCTGCCAAGGACCAACTGTCTTTTAGTTCAATCACTTCTTACATTAACAACAAAAGCAAAGCCCAACCATTCAGCCACTAGGACGACCTCATATGAACCTATTAAAATCATGTTGCTCTGAATTTTTAATATGGATCCACGCAGCACTGCTAATAGTCACAGATACCAGCACATGTCTGCTTCTTCCGCATCAAGATCCATGTTTATTTTTGAAAAAATTCTAGAAGATAAAAACACGCTTTTGCAGCAAAACTCCCAATTCTTTTTGGATGTGTACTGAATGGGATCGATTCAGATTAAAGACTCATAAAAATTGCTTTTTGTGTTTAATCTTACAAACAGACATGGGTAAAAACTTGACCTTTCTAGGGGAGGTAACAACTTTTTCAGTGGTGGTAAAAATGTTCTGTTTGATCTTTTGTATGCCTGGATTAACAATTGCATCCATGATTACTGTCGCTGACGTAATCTCATGTTAAAAAAACATCAAATGGCAGGAAGCGTGGCGAGCCAGGGTGAGTTAGGAGGTTAACTGGCATGACGGAAGGCTGAGGTCAGAGATAAGAGATCAGAACTGAGTGTGCCTGCCTGCTTTTTAAGGGCTCTTACATTACAGTGACATTACGCCAACACCAACACCCTCCTCCTAGTCAAAGCTTTGCATAACCGACCCTGACGCTACCGGACGTTAGTCACACAGGAGATAGAGTGTTACTGTCACCTCCTCACCTGACACAGCTCCACTCAAGGTGGCTACAACAGTGATGCTGATGACAGTTGGCTCCTCACGTCTCCCTGAGTTCTGTCAAAATGGACTAGAACACACTGACACACACAAAGCCCCGAGCGCCACATAATCCAAAGAGGCATTGCCTCACATTCTCCAAAAGACAAGGATGACACACATGTCCATTCCAATCTAAGCATTGCACACACATGACTACACTGCACACTCAGACTGAGGTCACTGAAAATACCCGTGACACACACCAGCACAGCTGTCTGTGACGATGACATCACAATGTCAACTGGGAGAGATGAGTTCACTTTAAGTGCAGCCTGATAATCAACGCACGCCGACACATGGCTGCAGAAAGCTCCAGATCAAGGGGGCACCTTGTTGGCCTCAGAGTGTGTCTGTCCTCCAGTTATATTGAAAATAAACCTCTTCTGAACAGCAATACGGGTGCTATAAGGAAAGCTGTCAGACTACAGCTGATTTCGAAAATGCTGCTCACATTATTTTTGGCATGAGCACCTCATCACGCCGCTTTGTCGTGTATTTTGTCGTGTGCAGTGTCAGGAAGTGACAAACGGCATTCTGAACATACATTCATACACAAATATTACATATGGAAAATATTCAGAGAAAGAAATCACAGGCAGGAAAGAGGGCACTGTGTCGCTTCCTTTTTTTTTTTCCTCCGCCCATTTCGTCACTAGTGCAACTGCTCATTTTCCTCCCGGGCCTCCTTTGTTTCCTGGCAGTGAACGTCGGTCTCTTCCTCATCTTTCATTGCCTACAACTAAGTTCACATTTCTCCCCAGAGGTGCAGGGCCCGTCACGCAGACACAAGAATTGTGTGTTTATCAAAAGTCGCTCGAAATTGTATTTCTCATTTTTTGTTTTGGGGCCGTGATGTTGCATGAATCTATGGATAGAAAGCTGAACGATGAATGAAAGAGGACTCCCAGAGATATCGACCAGATCAACACACACACATACACACATCGGCCCGGCTGTTCTCCTTAATGGGAGCACTGCTGTTACATCACTGCTGCGGGTACAATCTACTGCCTCGTCAATACAGGCTCAACCCTCCCTCTCGCCTGTGTGTGTGTGTGTTTCAGTCACATTCAGTTGCCCTCTTTAACTCATCCGTTAATGGAGAGGCAGATCGTGCACATACACACACACACACACACACACACACACACACACACACACACATACACACACACACACACACACAGCCTGCAGGCAATGATCTGCCTGAATGACTACCCTGCACCTCTCCATCCCTCCCTCCCATCCATCCTCTGTGGTGTTCATATCGGGGGAGACATGACGCCATCCTCTGCGCCCCTCCAGCTGTCCCCTCCACTACCAGGGTACATTAGCATTTCAATAGTTTCCCTCCCCCCAGACCCCCACCCAATATGACATCATTACACACATGCCCCACTCAGCTCCACAAAGGCAGTACTGCATCCTGGAGAAACCATGGCAATGTATGTGGTCTTTTGGGGGGTTGGGTGGGGGGGTAGAGTCATCATGTCTGTTAAAATATGTAGATTGACAGAAGGTAGATGAGATAATAGGATGAGGTCACTGTTCTTCACACAAGGCATTGATGACTACCCGTAAAGACTATGATTAACGTGTCCTGGCTGATGGTTAAACAGTGAAGTGTTCTGCTATCTTATCTGGACTGATAGCAAGACTGTCACTTTGATCAGCTGCTGTTTCAGCAATCCCGAGTTAGCGGAACACAGGACTATAAGCACACACACCCCCCCCAGTAATTTTGTTGGAACTCACATCTTTCTCCACAAAAATGGGGTGAAGTGCCTCCAAATAACCTGTGACAGACACTACTCTATTTTCCCCTATTGATGGAAAAACTGGGATTTTTGTCAAGTCCAGTCCGAGTTGATGAGTTTGACACATAATACACGACAAAGGAAACACATAACTACCGTAAAAGTGTGTAACAGAATGGCATGTGTAGAGGGCTGTTGTGCAAACTGCATTGAACTGGCTTTCTGATATACTTTACACATCAATAGTCAAAGCATCAAACTACAGCATGAACAAATTCCTTTTGATAATTTGACTGAATATTTTGTGAAACACACATACAAGTGTGCTGGCATACCAAAAGGATTTTCCACGGCGCTGTAGTTTTGCATTGTCTCAGAGCTCTGCTTGAAAGATCAGGTTATGTTACGTTAAACACCTGCAGTGCACGCTGCATACATATTGACAACATAATCGCCACAAGACATCATTCTGCAGACACAGAGAGGGAGTCACAAGAAGTGAGAGACGAGCCAGGAGCAGAGGAGGAGAAAGAGAAAGAACCTTTGTGATAGTTTTACATGTCAATGACCACAGCCTGAGAGAGCACGAGCACTATGTCCCACCACGGGTCACGGCTCCCGTCTCCCCCCTCCAGCCCATTTTTCTCCCCTTGCTCCTCATTGCCTTATGATGTCATCATCCTCTTAATTCTTTATATATATTTTTTCTTATTTTGCCTCAATAAAACTGAGCGTGCAAACAAAAAGGAGGGTGGGTTTGTCATGGTTTCCTCTTTTAACCAAAGAGAGCAGTAGCTCTCACAAGTAATCCCATTCCCTTCCTTAACATTCAACTCACATCCATTCATTTACTGTGTGACTGGGCTAGAATACCTCAATCTCTGTGAGCCTACTGTGCTTTTGTTTTAATTTGCAGTGCGGGAATCATCATCATCATCAGGAGTTTTCGTTCCACTCACACAAGTCATCTTCATCTCACGTGCAATAATACTTTGTGTAAACTGGGTACACAAAAACCTTAAGGTTGACTACCCCAACATGGCAATCAACATAGCTCGCTCTCTCTCTCTCTCACACACACACACACACACACACACACACACACACACACACACACACACACACACACACACACACACACACACAAACACACACACACACACAAACACACACACACACACACACACACACACACACAGACACCTACACCTACACACACACACACACACAAGAACAAATCACTTCTGCTCAGAGTCCAGGTGGATACACACCTCGTAACTCTCTGCCCTCCTTCATTCGGCGGACCCTGATCTTCAGCCTCATGTCTGTGTCCTGCAGGTCCGGCCAGAAACAGTCCTCAACAGGAGCGATCACTACATCCAGAGGCATCCCCAGATCACACTTCTCACACACACATGCACACACAGACACACACACGTGCGTACACACACACACGGATGGAAATGCTCTGGTGTTCCTTCCCTTGGTGATGGAGTGAACCCTCACCGCAAAAAAAATTAAAAGCCCGAAGAAGGAGAAACGCTCTCTTCAGAGGTTTGATTTAGACAAGCCAACAGTCTGAGTGTAAAAATTCCAAGTGGAGACAACTCCTGCTGGTGGTGGTCCGCTGTTCCACTGTCCAGACCCTCAGAGAACAGACCCAATTCACAAAAATTGCTAGTCCAAAATGTCTGCAGACTTGCTTCTCGATGACCACAAAAATTCCTAAAACGTGCAAATATTTAGCAATTCTGTAGTTTCGCATAAACTGGTTGCTCGCTCATGGCAGATGAGGAAATACCGAAGTGACGAGCCCGTACGCCCTGGACCAGGAACCAGATGTGATATGCCTGCAGCTGCTTTACAGAGCGTCCAGACCTCTAAGCGCTCACTGCGTCTCTGCGAGTCTACGGCTAGAAGAGCAGCCCACTATTGTTGTGCTGCTACGCTCTCCCCGTCTCTCATTCGCCGAGTCGCTGGTTAACACGCCTCCCTCTCCCTCCCTACGCCTCCTCCTCTATCTCTCTCTTTCTCTCTCACTCACACACAGCAAAGAGGATGACAGCACTGCTCCCTCTCCACCAGCTCTGGGGTGAATGAGCTCACTTGCTGTGAGCTCAGACTCAACCCTCCCTCCGCTGCTACCTCCCTTGCACCCTCCCTCTCTTGCGGAGCCAGCACTCCGTCATAGCTAATGTCTAAGGCATGTAACCACATTCCTTACTCACCCAACAAATATGCAGCCACCTTAGGGGCCTAGCTGCAGAGCAGGCCTCTATCTTGGAAGGATAGAGGTTAAGACGCAGCCACAAGGAGATATGCATGCTGCTACACGACCGAGTGTCTTGTGATGCTGATTACAGGGAAGTGAAGGCAGCAACTGGCCCATAAAAACGGGCTTGTGCTGATATACATTACAACGTGGCTTCTTAAAACGAAAGCTGTTTGCTGAGGTTCTCTGAACTTGAGGATTTCAGAGCAACAGTAAAGAAATGGGGTGATTATACTGTGAAAATACTCTCAACGGCCTCCATATTTAATTCACATGATATATCAAAGATGACTTCCAAAACCAAGCATCCTCCAGCTTTCATGAAGCAAACCAGTACAAGCAGATGCCGAAAACCCGATTTAGGTTGACTGCCTTAAATGTACCGTAGCTGCAGAGTGCAGGGGATTAAGACTGTGTCAGTGTGTTGAAAGCTGATTTGTCAATGAAGGTAAGGGAATGTGTGTGACTTCACTGTGTTTCCTGCACTGGTTCATGTCTAACACACCAGTGTTTGGACATTGTGTTCTTGTGTTTAAGGAGTAGAGAGGAGAAGAGAGGAGAGAGACAGAGACAGAAAGAAGACAAAAGAGGGACAACTAGAGGTGATGAGAAGACCAAACAAGCTTGTGGTCAGCAGACGACATCCATCTGACAGGCCACAGACTCCTGGTGCTTTACTATGGAATTACAAACATGTGGGCCACAAGTCCGGCGATGGAAACAAAGCAGCGCAGGATTTATGACCAATGGAATACTCTGAATGCTAACTGTAGGTTTGAGCCACTTTAAATATATTTGAAAGCCTAACTGGAGAAACTACATCCAGGGAGTGACACACCAGTCACCCTGTTCTAACCGTATGAGAGCAAACTGAGACATGAAAATCTCCATTTATTTTAAAAGTGAAACAAAATGTAAAACCTAAGCAAATTGAGGAAAATATCTATGAGATGCACATCTTCAAGGGCCTGAAAGGTGATTGCAATCTGGGTTTGAGAAGTAATGGACAGAAAAAGAAGGCATAAAAACGATTGATCAAACATAACATGGCAGTTGGGTCATTCAGCTTGTCTGTGTATGTTGTCATTTATCCAGGTCATGGTTATCCGACATAATCTTTCGACAATTTACAATTATCTTCTTTGGAAGCTCCCCAAAAGAATGACTCAGCAGGTTGTCTCAGGTGAAATGTCTCATGCTAATGACACCTATTAGCATACAAAGGCTCGATGAAACTCCCATTTTAAAGACCACCCCATTGAAACCCCCTGGCACTCCCAACGACCATTGTTGAGGAGACAGATGGGTTTTGACAATAGTCGTTGGAATATAAATAGTGCTGACCACACCTCACAGGGTTAATAAGCTTGGACAGGACCAACCACCACCAGAACTGAAGAAGCCTCTTGGATGAGTGGTGAAATGTCTTCAAAAAACTTTCTTAAAGTCCGGTGGATTGATTTAAAAAGCCTTGGATGGTCATTCAGCTTCTTGCTGGCAATAAGTAGCACAGATTCCTAAAAACAGCAACTGATGCGTACACCCATCAGATATCCTGTCTCTCTGTTGAGTCTCAGGTTGAGACATAATGACACGCTGATTACATTCAAACCAGGTCAGATGGATTTCAAGCACATACTGTTATGTATCGCCGCCATGAGCCCAGCTACAAAAAAGGCAAATGAGCTTACACAAGTTGTCTAGTTAGGGGGCCAGCTGCATGCTGGCTGACTGATCTCATCTCACCACTGTGGACCCCTGAATGATCACACACGGGTGAGAACAGCCTTACGTCACCTTCCCTTCAATGACAGGTCACTGGGAGAGGGAGCGGGAGAGGAAATAGGTCATTTGGTGATGATGAGGTTTGTGAAAAACGCAGACACAGGACACAACACACAACACACACACACACACATACATACACATATGGGTGCGTTTATTATCTGAGGTGGTATGGCACTCCACGGTGATCCACGGGGGTCATTACACTTCAAACATCCACCCCGGTGTGACTCCGCACCACGGCCTGGTTGTTCTGTCTGTGTGGCTCGAAGCCATAAAACCAACTTTGAAAAAATTTCCTCCGAGACCTGCACACCCACAACACATGGAAAAACCAACAGCATCAAAACAATGCAGCCTTTTCAGTCCCTAGCGCAAACACCCTGCCTTCCCTCCCTATAATACCCCTCTCCTCCTCCTCTAGTCCTCAGCAGGGTAACAAGGCTCAGAATAGTAGGTGTGTTAATTAGAGGATTACAGCCAAGATGCTATAAATGACAGTAAGGTCGTTTTTTTGTTGACTGCACATGGGTGCCTGTGACAGCAATAGGACGGTCACTCCAGGACGACAACCCCCCACCCCTCCCACACACACACACACACACACACACACACACACACACACACACACACACACACACACACACACACACACACACACACACACACACACACACACACACACACACACACACACACACACACACACACACACACACACACACACACACGCACACAAACCTCTCATAAATTTAGAGCATGCTTACATGGTAGGGGGCTTGTTACCGGGACGACACAGAGTTTATACACACACTTGCACCCATAGACACCAGCCAAAGCAGTGAGAAAGAAGCAAAGGTGAGCATGTGTACGCAGAGTAAGAGAGTAACGACAAACTTCTCTCTGCACGGGAAGTCACAATTTGTGCAATGAGCACCACAAACAGTAACAATAAATTGATTTTGCTCATTCACAAGCAATGAGTGGAGATGCTGGAGTCATGAAGGCAGCTAAAATAAGTATGCAATTATGACCGGCGATTCATCAAAGCTTTTTTTTTGGCCTAAAACATAACATTACAAAAGTTGGTAAAGAAGACATTTCTCTCTCCACGTTATATGTTACATACATTTGTGTTTATATTGAAACTAATCTGATCTAACTTTAGAACTCCATCCTTTAGGGTACAAATACATGTTGTAGTACAGGAAAAACACTGGAATTGTTTGGGTCTACAGTTTCTAGATAAGTGACCTGTCTCGACCGACAAAGCATTCAATAATTCCTAAATTCCTAAAATAAATACTTTTTCATGCATGTCAGTTCTTCTCAATAATTTAATACCGACATCATAATGCAGTTAAAATATATCTGAATGGATATATTTTCTGGGTGTTTGTGCGACTGTCTCTTCACCGGGAGACAGGCAGCGACAGGAGTGTCATCCTACACTGCAGATCATCTGTCAGGATATCACAGGAAAAATACACGTCATTCTCCTGATGGGGCAGGTTAAGATGGTGAAGACTGTGAGCTAATGTGTATGAGCTCATGGTTGTGTCTGTGTGTGGGCATCAACAGGGTGCTGAAAACATGTGTGAAGAAGATGGCTGGAGGAAGGTGAGAGGGACAAAGAAAGCTCAAAGCTGCAGGGCTGAGGTATAAAGCAGACACCTATGTGTTCAAATAATAATATACATTGGTGCATTTGCATGTACACAAGTGTGTGTCTGTATGTGCATGTTCATGTATGTGTGTGCGTGCGTGTGTGTTTGCATGTGCGCCCTGATGCTGGTTGTCAAGGGATCAGTAACAAGGCTGCTCTTGCGATGACGTAATGCCTACAGGAGAACACAGCTGCCATGCCTGGGGAGTGAAGTAGTCACCATGGGAGGAATGGAGCAATTGAGGCTGGGGGAGGTGCTGGAGAGAGGAGCAGAGGGAGATTAAGTAGCTGGGATGGATTGAGGGAGGGGGCACTGATCCACAGGGGTACGGTTGCTGAAATGATGTGGTCATATTGCAAAGGGGTACAAGTGGTTAATTAAGGAATTGTGCGTGAGTTTGTGTGTGCGTGTGTGCGCACGCGCATGCACGTTTGTGTGACATCTATGTTTCCTGTACAATTTTAATGATTGTTACTTCATTTTTTTAAAATGCAGAAAATAATTGATCAAAGACTGTCTTCTCCTGCGTGAAATGTGGATCACAACACCACTCATATAAGCAAAGTGTGTGTTACCTGTTTCACACACAAACCAATAAGATATTGTGGAAATCGTTATTGTTGTGAGATACAGGTTGAAGTACTGGAAAAGTAAAACATAAAAATCTTTATAGAACCAGTCATCAATTCATTAATTCTAGCCCAGATATACAATGCATCTTTATATAACAGAAGAAGACTGGATAAAAAAAGGAAGGCTCTTGGAGTAAAGTCAGGCGAAGAACGTTGGATGCTAAGACAATATTAACATTGTTTTCATCTGCCAGATATTCGCTCTTTGTATTTGCGTGGTTCTCCCTTAAGTGATGCTGGTCATTGCAGATTGTCCTGTGGTAACATTCACGTGAGTGGAGGGAGTAGCATTCACTACCAGTGCATTAGATATGAAGGGCAGCAGTGTGTGGGTTTTAACAGTACTATGGTTCTGCTTGGTCATATGTCTGTTCATGCATGAGGTAATTTCACCTCTATCTGTGCAGCCTGGAGGGAGGCTTGCTCCCATCAGTCACCAGCAGACCCCCTGTCCTCCAAACAACTTAACCCCCCTGGAGGAGCTCAGCACTTAAGGCTACTGCACCAGTAAATCTATTGCACTGGTAAATTAGTTGACACACACTGATAAATACACTCAAGCACACACAAAACACACACGTGCACACACACACACAAGCACACACATTCGAACGCTTGCACGCACGCACACACACACACACACAGAGACGGAGAGAGACAGAAGAATGTAAGCTATCAAACACCAAGGGAGCTTTCAGGACCAGACGGGCCCTCATAAACCATATGAACTACTTAAAAATCCCAGTTGGAGATTTCAATTTTGTGTGTGTGTGTGTGTGTGTGTGTGTGCAGAAAGAGGGGACTGTTAAGCCTCAACATGAAATGCCACCACAGGCATGTGCTTACAGTATGTGCTCATGCATATAAAGCCTGTATACCCACTTTGTGCGAGTGTGAGTGCATAAAGTTAACGTTAGTCTTAGTAAAGAGTGAAATGGCTCACAGCTGTTTTCTGATGATGTATAGAGAGAAAGCATTTGTATCTGTGTGTGAGGATGATAGTAAAGGCAAAATAAGAACAGTCTTCAAGAAAGGAAAGATGAATAACGTGCGGGTACATAAAAAAAGAGCACACACTGTTCCTGTCTGCAGAGGTGTGTTAGTTTACACACACATTAATTTGGGTGTAACAGACTGTTACTTCATTCTAAATGTGCTGGGATGCACAGGGGTTACTGGCAAACCTTCAATGCAATAAAACACCCAAAGCACACCTCAGACTCACCCTCCCCTCGATGTCTGTCACATGATGGGCAGTCTGATGTACACCAATATGAAATAAGGTGTAATGAGTGTGTATCATCACCACATGCAGACTGACATGCAGGCCTCAGATCAGTTCAGTGGTAATTAACTCCAACAAGTGCAGCAGGAGGACTGACAGAAAAACCGACATGACACCACTCCTGGAAGCTACACCATCTGTTGGTTTCATGCACGCACAGCACGCACAGCACGCACGCACGCACACGCACGCACACACGCATGCGCACGCACACACACACACACACACACACACACACACACACACACACACACACACACACACACACACACACACACACACACACACACTACCTAGATGTCGTCACTGTACTGGGTGTTTCACTGTAGCCTATCTAGTGTCTGTCTGTGCCTGTAGCTGAGTGTCCTAATGACTCCCCATGAATAAATGCTATGACCTCATTAGCACACACAGCATCAATCATTGTAAAATGAAAGGTAAGAAATATGGAATATACAAGTCCCACTTTGTTTTTAACTGACTTCAGATGAATAACATTCCCATACCAATCCCAAATCCAATTTTATTAGATGGATATTTGGTAAAACACACACACACACACACACACACACACACACACACACACACACACACACACACACACACACACACACACACACACACACACACACACACACACACACACACACACACACACACACACACACACACACACACACACACACACACACACACACACACACACACACACACACACACACACACTCAAACACTGGACATAAATTCCAAGAAAGTAAACACAATAAAGACTTTCTTGTTATTAACTTGCATGACACAGACATAAAGCAAAAGTCAGGCATTACTCCCTGGAGACTATATTTGGGCGTACCAGACGAGGTGACAGCCTACCTCTGCAGGCCCTGGAGACACTGTGTGTATGTTGATCCGTGTGTGTGGGTGTGTGTGTGTCATAACCTAAATGTTTGAGTGATGTCACTTCACCAGTTACGGTAGAACAATGGAGTATGTGAAGTCATGAGAGGAGCTGGGTAAGCCCTGGCTACTCCCTCATAGTACTTTAAATGATTTTTCAAAGTTGATGTGGGACAAAAAAAATTAAAATCATAAAACAATATTTAAGTATAACCAAACACAACTTGATGACACACAAATATAAATCGTGTTCCCAAAACATTTTTCTCTCTCATCCTGATATCATTTGATCAGAAACAGGAAATAGTTACACAACAGAATAGGAAGTGACCACTCTTGTAGTCTGTCTTAATCTATGGATAAGCACATACGCTTTAGTGTGTTTCTATTTAGATGTGATCAGAGAGGGGAGGAAGGAAGACCGAGAATCGTCAAAAAATGCTGCATTCCTCAATCTGGAGTGTTGGGCTTCCCTAGAACTCTAAAACAAACCTTCATCAGGAATAATTAACAGCCCTAGAGGTTCAGTCCAAGGGTTCGTGTGTGGCCAGCATGTATTTACAGTAATCCCACTTCTGTTACAGGCAGCTAGTCTACTCCTGTGGCAAAGAGTCTGGAAAAGAAAATCCCCATCCTTCTATGGAATATTATCAACAAACTGTGAAAAAAAGATTTCTCATGTTATAGCACACTTGGAAAGTCTGTCAATAAATAGAAGTCCATCCACATGGGAGAGATGAAACGTGAATCTGATTGTAACATCTGAAAAAAAATGCAAACCAATAAAATAAGGAAGCAGCATGACTGCTAAACAGGAATCCACCATTGTTCCATGGAATGATGCTCTGACAGGAGCAGCAGTGGGAAGCCTGAGCATGATTGGAATCTGACGGTGGAATGCCAGCTCTGGATTGGACAAACTAGCATAATTATTAGCTATGCATTTTCCCTTTCTTTAGACTTTGTAAATTTGCACTCTGCATGTACGCAGTGTCCTCAGGGTGAATGCTGTGGCGGGAAACTGATGTTGCAGCAAAGCAGACTGCAAAACACTTGGTGTAACTTTATGGTGAGATTTGAGTTATGAGGTGCTAATGGGACTGCAGCATGGAGCGGCCCGTCTCAGGTTAGCATGCTGTTCAACTTCAGCTCCTGTTGACCTGATATGTTGACACTGCCTAGGTAACAGTTTAAACAAACTATTTTTATTCTACACTGGATGACTGCGTGACAGGGTGTGTTGGGATGTTCAAAAGGCCTCTAGATAGATTTCAAATGCAGCATGAGCCAGATGGTACATACTTTAAATGGGCTGCATGCACAAAACAGCTTACAGAAAGATAGTAGAGGTATTCAGCACATTTTGGAACAGGATGTCCCAAATGTACAGGAGATGGGAGAATAGGGCTGATTTCATGTTGATTCCCCTCCACTGGCAAGAAAAACACAAAACTGAACTAACATGACTAAAGACCTTTGCGAACATGGTGCGCAAATCAGTAAGTGTATCACGCACTGTTTGTTTCACTCCCTCTCCTATGTCAACCTTCTCCCTATTCAACCCTGAGCGGACAGCCAGCAGCAGGTTGTCTCAATCGATGAAGTGAAAATTAAATAATGTTTATCATAAGTCACTGCTGTCCGAATTGAAATAAAACTCTGGGATATAGTGACAAAGTATTAATTTTATTATTTAAGGTAAATTAAACATTTATGAACCCTCTACATACTGATATCAAACCACCTTATATCTGTTTTACCTTCCCCCACTTTCTTATAGACTGTTTAAAACATTTTTGTAATAAAGAAAAGTGCTTCTTTAACACCCGGAAGTGCGCTGCGTTCTGTGAGTCTCGGAAGGCAGAACACACACGGATGCTGTCAGCCAATTGCATGCACGTACAGTATCATGTGACTGCTTACAAAAAATACCCCATGTAGTGAAGCCGTGCATCTTGAAGCGGAAATAAGTGAGGGATTACTGCATATTTTTTTTAAATAGAATTTTGTCCTGCGTAATGAGCATGTGGTCAGTCATGACCCCGTCCCTCAAAGAACTGTGACTGGGAAATGTTTAAAAACTGCAATAAGAAGCAAAATCAGAATTGGAATTAGAATTGCTCAAATCCAAATTTTGCTAAACCTAACTGATGACAAATCTTAAAATTATTAAAATTTCAACTCCAGTTCTCCATGACCAAAACATAACCTGTGTTGATCAAATCTTCCTACCATTTCCTCACCCACACCTGTTTTTTCCTCTTTTCTTATTTCATCGCTGATAGTAATGTAGGCCGATCCCTGCAGCAACTTAACCCATTTTAACCCAAGTTAACAATTTTTAGATTTTTGTAATGATTTTCAGAACTTTTGCATAAAATGGGAATACAAACATGTTGGAACTTCCAAAACTCCTTTATATCAAGTAAGAAAAGAAACACAGGCTGTCCTCAAATGAGGACACTGGGTTGATATGTATACATTCCGGCCAAATAAAAGAACATTTCCATTTTCAGTAGACAATAAATATAAACGGTTTCTACTTAATAATAAATGACAAATGAACAAAAAACACTTAATTTAACATGTTCAAAAGCTGCTCATTCCTTAGAATGATATGGAACAAAACATTCAACAACTACGGTTGCAGTACAATTTTTACAAAATGTTCTTTGGTTGAGGGACATTTCCTATTCACTTAGATTCTCGCTGCCAAAGCTGTACATTCTTTATTGGTTGTACTGTGTCATGATTTGTACCAATTGTAACACATTTGTTGTCCACCCATTTCACAATGGGAATTTCTTCATTGTGATCAAACCTGTAATCACATGTTCCTCTCGGTTCTTTTTTCATTGCATTTAATTCCTTCAATGGGCACTTGCTGATCCTGTTTTCCCTCATTGTTCCCGTGGCATTGAATCCCAAAGTCCTCAAATGAACATATTATCAAAGTATACATTATAAGAGAAGGGGTTATCTACAACCGAGAGTATATTCAGCACCACCTTAGAACCGAGTAACAAATCGCTGTTTTCGTCACTAGCAGACCCTTTGTCAATACAGATCATAATTGTAGCAGTATCCTGACACCACACACAATACCCAAAATTTATAAAAAACCGAATTGGTTTGCCCCGCATGAATTGCTTGACAGTGTTATGTCCATAATAGAACACAACCACTTCGTCAACTGACAAATTCTCCTCAAACACTCCAAATTTTTGGATGGATTCTTGAAGCATAGTAATCAGTGGCCATATTTTATTTATATTATTTATTATAATATTTATTTAGAATTTATAATATAATTCTATCAAAGTAAACTAAATGACAAAAAAATGGATATACCAACTATGGTAAAAAACATGTAAACACATATCTTCCCTAATTCATAGAGTGACTTAGATAGTCATACAGCAATTCCTAACTGTGGTACACTTGGATCTTACCTTGCAATCTCTTCCGCACATTAAATTTTTTTTTTAAAAAGCTCCAGTCAATGAATGCTCGGCAGCACGTACAGCTCTCACGTATGTTAGTCACTTTACAAGTCTCAAGCGTGTTATGTTCAAGCTTTTTCCTACCTTGCAGTGCAAAACTTGTTTAGAACAATATATAAACATTATTTCATATTAAAAGCTTCTCCAGAGATCACACATTTATTGCTTCTTCAATAATGCATGTAATAAGGAATTACTATAGTGCATGACCCTCATTCATTCTGAATCTTGTATTATGTACATGTTTGAGATTTGAGAGAAAATTCTTGCTGTGGTGATGTGACCCAGTCTCAAAATCAATGAGGAATTTCAAGTTCTTCAAGTGTCAAATACAACACAAAATGGAACAACTAACATCATAATAAGGCCTACCTCTCTGTACTTGTGAAGATACAATTAAAATAAGTGACCATCACAGACTAAATTATAAATAGCATATAGTTCTAAAAGAGGAAAATTTACTTTTAGCTAAATCTAAAAAACATGGTATTTATGCTTGTCTATTACACAAGCATCTGGAAGATTTTTTTCTTTTTTTCTTTGCATGTCCAAATATGAGATTGATTTGTGGTGTGTGTGTGTGTGTGTGTGTGTGTGTGTGTGTGTGTGTGTGTGTGTGTGTGTGTGTGTGTGTGTGTGTGTGTGTGTGTGTGTGTGTGTGTGTGTGTGTGTGTGCGTGCGTGTGTGTGTGAACCAGCAAGGGACTCTGAGTGATGGAGGCGAAAGAGAAGAGGAGCAGGAGGAAAGCAGAGCAGTGAGATCACGTCATGGTGGAAACATTTGGCAATGGTACACACACACACACACACACACACACACACACACACACACACACACACACACACACACACACACACACACACACACACACACACACACACACACACACACACACACACACACACACACACACACACACACACACACACACACACACAGACACACAGTCCTGTTTTAAAGGCAAAGTAGGGGAAAATGACATCAAGCTCATCATGTGAGGCCAATGGAGCGGACGGGGGTGGGGGTGAGAACAGAACATTGTTACATAAAATTTGATGCAGGCCTTCTCTGGGACGTGTTATCCTATTATGTGTATGTGAGCTTGTGTATGCTGTGCATGCATACATTTTACTTGAAGGAATGAGCACAGGTTCAAAATTTTCAAAATATTTCATCAAGGTGTGAGCCTGTAAGCGGTTGGCTGCATACTGTTTGAATGACTGTTTGTTGCTAAACACAACATTATGTCAGCAGCTCAAAGGCTTCATGATGTCGGAAACGATTTTCAATGCAAGGAGGTGATGTCATAGATATTTTTGTAGGCCATTTTCTTTGACCTTTGTGCTCCCATGGTGCTGGTTGGGGTGGGGCCTGTGTGTGTGTGTGTGTGTGTGTGTGTGTGTGTGTGTGTGTTTGTGTGTCCCTGTGTGTGTTTGTGTGTCCCTGTGTGTGTTTGTGTATCTACAGGCCAGGGTGAGAGCACCAAGGCCACTGGCGCCAGATGTTACGACCGCAGGAGACTGGCCTAAAAATAGCGTTTGTTCTCAGCACCGTGAAACAGAAGAGAGGGGAGAGCGATGAGGAGGAGGGGAAATAGGGGAAGGAATAGGGATGGGGCAAATGGGCTGAAGGAGAGATGTAAGGAGGGATGATGAGGAAAGAGAGGTCATTGAGAATAATGTGTCGGTTCTCCCCAGGGTAGGTGAGCTCACCTCGTAATGGCGCTACTGGCTCCTTCTCAATGAAGTCATTGATCTGCTGGAGCTCCCCATGGTGTAATGGAGAGGGGTAAAATGAGGGAGGGGGGGCAGATGGGGGAGACTCTGGGGCAAGAAGGTTCAGAAAGGTCATGTTAGGGGTTTAAGAGAGACAGGAGAGAGGGGGATAATGAGGGTAGAGAAAGGAAGAGATGGAGGAGGAGGTTCTGACCTTAAACCAAGAAGCATGACGTAACGGTAAAACTCTCTGACCAATCACATATGGAGACACAGAATGACAAATAAATGCTGACTGATCATGTGATTATCACACGATGGCAAGTTCTGTTACCGTCTATCCCCAGAGGGACTTAAGATGGCGCTGTTGACAGACATTGGAGGTGCAGCGTAGTCAGGTAGTCTTTGTGTTACTACATCTGACAGCTGCAGCAGAATGACAACTCCCCTGAACTAGGCAGGTTCTAATTAAGTAGATTTTGTGATGCACATGTGTGTTTTGGCAGAGACTCTGAAGGTTTTCTCTCCTAAGGAGGTGGAGACTCCCTGCTGGGCTCCAGAAGTAGAGGAACAAGCCATAAAGCAAGACTTTCAGCTCTGCGGAGGCTGACTAATGCATCACAGGTCAGCATGACGGCTTGCCTCACTGCATGATGTCCGTGACCACACACACACACACACAATCTGACTAAAACACACGTGAATGCACGTAAATGTAGGCAACCGAACACTTTTGCACACATCTACACATTCAAGATGAGACGAGTATTACCTCATCTCCTCAATAGCCCTCCTCATTCCGTTTTGTCTTTTTCTCACAGATGACCACTCAAACATTGCCTCATGCGCGTGCATGTATCACTTCGTATGCACATATTCATGCAGACACACAAAAACACACACACACGCACACACACACGCACGCACGCACACACACACGCACACACACACACACACACACACACACACACACACACACACACACAAACACACACACACACACAACACACACACACAGTGACACAAACAGACCTCCTCATCGAGCTCAGTGTCTGTGAACGGTTGCATTGTGAGATTAGGCCTCCCACGATTACCTCACTCCTTCAGCTTCTCACTGATGCAAAGACACACAAACACACACACACACACACACACACACACACACACACACACACACACACACACACACACACACACACACACACACACACACACACACACACACACACACACAGTGTTGACCGTTGTACCTCTGCCTGCACAGACACACCTTAACCTGATCTCACCGAGGCCTTGGGGTACAAAGCAGCTCCTGTGTTTTTGCTGTGTGTGAGTGAGAGAAAGAAAATAAGAGGGAGGCAGCTTTCATCTCCAAATACCTTTCATCATTATGTCATCACCATGTCTTGTCCTGTGTGCTTGTTTATTGAGCTGGCAGGCGGACGGCGTGGGAGACAGCATGTCAAAACGGTGTCCCAGTTGCGTACTAATACTGCAGCGTGCGCCCATATATCCATCATCACAGCGCTCTGTTGCTCCGTTCTACGTGGAACAATATGTCGATTCAATATTTGGAGACACATGAAAGCTACTGCCAAACAAAAGTGATGAAATGAAATTGAAAGTTGTAATATTTTACCCTTAGTCTCTCACCACCATCCTCAAAACGTTCCTTTGAATATACAGTGGTACCTCTACTTACAAAATTAATTGGTTCCGGAAGAAATTACGTAAGTAGAAAATTACGTAAGTAGAGATGCGTTTTCCATGCAAATGCCCCAATCTGTTCCAAGCCCAAAAATATTCCAACATAAATATTTTATAAACCATAAAAATGCATCACAACATGTAACAAATACATGTTACGATTAGATTATTACACAATAAATGACAGTTGTGCATAGCGTAAAAACCAAAGAATAGGGTGAAGAATAAAAATGATGGTCATTTACCTTTTAACTGCTGTCCTCATTGTTTTTTGCCCTCTTTGGTTCATGCGCTCCTGCCTCACGATGCCGAACAACAGACTGAATTCCAGTCCTCCTTTTGAACTTCTCCAACCACCCACGGGATGCCTTAAACTCCTTTAACTTCCTTTTGTTTTAATAATGTGGTGATTGTAGATGCATTACGGCCATATTCTTTGGCGAGATCAACCAAACGCATCCCTTTTTCAAGCTTTTCTATCATCTCTTGCTTTGTTTGTATGGACAAAAAAACTCTTTTCTTCATCTTTTCTTTTCCTCTTTTCTCCGTCACTTTCTTGGGGTCCATAGTGAATACTCAAAAAGTTAATATGTTTACGTAAAACTACCAGAACACGTCATGGGTCAAGAGCCGAATGACGAGGACCCTGCATAAACACCGATCTAGGTCCACAAAGAGGTCCCTCTTAGCCAATGGAATGCCAGGATGATAATAGGTAATAGCCAATGGCAGAGCAGCTATGAATGTTGCGTTCAGGAACCTGTGGGTGCTGCGAGTATCAGCCCATACTGTATTTTTACCTTTCGTAAGTCGAAATTTCTTTCGTAACTAGAGGTAATATTTTACTGCTAAGAAATTTCGTAAGTAGAAAATTTCGTAAGTAGAGACACTCGTAAGTAGAGGTACCACTGCATATGTAATTTGTGTGTGTAAGTGACGGTTACAGATAAGCATGCAAAAATGAGTATGCTTCATTTAAAAAAAAATACATTTTAGTGTTACAGCATAACTTGCTCAAAACTTGATGTGAAAATGTGACAGTTCAGTTCTCACCGATCCTGTTCAGTCGCAACCGCAACTGGTGAAGGTCAGAGGTCAGATCTAAACAACGCCTTGGATGTTTCACCTTGGCTGATGACTGAATAGCTCTTAGCTGTTGTGATTAATTGATTAATCATTTAGTCTAAAAGTGCAAAAGATACTTCAGACATTCTTCAAGAGCCTCAAATGATGCCTTCAAATATCCTTCTTTCCTCTTCATCTTTTTGACCCCGTCGTGTGACGCCTCCATAATCCAGCAAAAAACATTGACAGATGGCACTGAGGAAGATTAGGAGCAGTCTTGCACATCTGCAAACCACATTCACACATGCACAAACACACAAGCAAACCTGCATCCCTGTCCTCACACCTTAATTTCCATTTTCATGGTCTAACTGTATTTCTTTCCCTTCTACAGTTCTTTCTTTCTTTTCCCCCTCAAATCATTTCCAGTGATCAGTTTTTTTCTCAGTGTACAACAAACCACTGCGCTGTGAATAAAATGCTACTCATCATAACCCCCATTCCCCTGAAAGCATGATCCAGCTCTCTCCATCTGCAGAACATTAGTGCATATTCCACGTTTCTGTTTTCTGTTTTGATCATTATTCCATTAAAAAAAAAAAGTCTCTCTTGCTTCCTTTGCTAAAACTACAACACTGAGAATCTGAGGCCAACATCAAATCATTTCTTCCTGGCAGGGCCTGATGCCAACATACCACCTAGATACACACTAGTAGGCAGTGTTGTCTTTGGTTTGGCTGTGTGCTGAGAATTTGTGGGAAACACGCAAACTTTAGACCCACTGGGGAGGCAGCAATGTTCTTCTCCTCAATAAGAAAAACACACACATACACACACACACACACACACAGGCACGCACGCACACACGCACGCAAACACACACACACACACGCACGCACGCACGCACGCACACACACACACACACACACACACACACACACACACACACACACACACACACACACAGAGTCAGAACTCTGAAAAAGGCAAGGCACATCAGCCTGAACTCCAACCGGGTGAGATCATCACTGTGATAAAAATACGGCTTGTCCTCAGAGAAAAACATGTTTCTCAAAAACACTTTCACACAGTCAGTGAAGTAATAATGCACACATACACACACATGGAAGATTGTTCATCATTAATGTGAACAATTTCAAAATAAGTAAAGGTACATTTATCAGCTATTCCATAACCAGACATCCACAAAAACAAAGTTTGCCTCATAACATCACTGACAAGGCAAAAATCCAAAGCTTTCTGTGAAAATACAGAAAAATGATCAGTTGATTAAGATCAAAAAGTTCCCTGTATGCTGGTTAAGGTAGTGTGACATATCAATCAAGCCGTTACCCAAATCTTTACTGCAAACAATTTTTGGAGCTCATGGGAAGTTGGAGTCATTACAATTTGCTCGCTGTTGTCTCTGCAAGAATGTGCACCAGCCTCCTTCAGGCAAGGTTCTGTATAAAGCAGAAAATCCTCCTGTCCTTTGACAGTAAGCTGAGCAACTATTCTTTTATTCACCCTGTCCATCCCATTTATGGATTCTTTTCCTCCCATCTCTCCATGTAACCCCTCTTCCACT
This sequence comes from Antennarius striatus, assembly GCF_040054535.1. Classification (NCBI taxonomy): domain Eukaryota; kingdom Metazoa; phylum Chordata; class Actinopteri; order Lophiiformes; family Antennariidae; genus Antennarius; species Antennarius striatus. Next base: position 14,939,773 of record NC_090779.1, read on the forward strand.
CATATTCCTTCCCACTTGATATGCAGCGATGCTACAGTGTGTGCTGTGAGTGTGCGGTCTGCATCAGTCAGACTGAATTTAAGTTGTCAGTAAAATATGAGGTAATCGCAGGAATTATAAGCATCAGAAATCACAGGATCAGTAGACAGGCAAGGGGAGGTGGAAAACCTGAAGGCAGAAGGAGAGCAAGGCCAGAGAAGGAAGATAAGGAAAAAGAAGCTTAAGGGATGAGGAAAAAGGGAAAGAGAGGGGAGGATTACAGTTTGCAAGATCGGGAAAATGGAAGGAAAAGGAAAAAAGGAAATATTTTATGGAGCCCATCTTTAACATAATTACACACACACACACACACACACACACACACACGCACGCACGCACGCACGCACGCACGCACGCACAAACGCACGCACGCACGCACGCACGCACGCACACACACACACATGTTTGATGTAATGTGTTTTAATAGTGAAGCACCCTTTCCTCTTGTGTCTCATGCAATCCCTCTCTTGCATACTGCAGATTTCCTTCAAACAAAAGCAAATACTGCAGCACTCATCAACATTATTCGGTATGAATGCGTTTAGGCACCAATCCATGCATGCATGCGTGTACATGCAATACCCCCCTCTGCCCATCCATATACACGAATACGCACATAAACATCAAGCAAGCACAGAGACAGGCTGCCAGCTCCACTGACCCCAATAATACAAGCACCCAAACAAAAGCCAACGCCATTGGCTGAATCCTTCTGGGGAAAATTCTCTGCCACTGTTGTCGTGGAAACAGCAGAAGAGCAAGAACAAAAACAGAAGATGCGCAAGTCCTCTTTCTTTGTTGTGATTAAACGTAACATGAGTGAGACAAGGAAGAGCAACAAATCGCTGATGAGCGTTTTTCAATTCAGAGTATAGAAGAAAATGAACTCTGTGTGTGTGTGTGTGTGTGTGTGTGTGTGTGTATGTGTGTGTGTGTGTGTGTGTGTGTGTGTGTTTGTGTGTGTGTCTGTGTCTGTGAGTGTGTGTAATCGAAATGGCTACATAATCTGTATATGTACAGTATACCTCTATATAAAGTGGTGCACAGCCTTAGCATGTGCTCAATACATCTCAGTGAGTGGGACTAACTGTGGATCTTTGAGGCAATCCTCAGCATCTATGAATGACTCATGAAAAAGCACTAATCTCCCAGCGGATGGAGGGAACTGAGGGAAGGTGAGGAAGGGAGATGTGGGGATGAAGACGGAGGAGAGTGGAGAATTGCTTGAACAGCATCCCTCTTCCTCATTTCAGTTCCATTGAATTTCAATCCTAACTGAGGCAGATGACACTCTCCTTTCTCTACAGACACATTTGGGTTGAACTCTGCTGGTTTATGGCTGTATACTGTCATCCTTTAAAAAGCTGCAGCCACCGCAGATGAGATGCCATTAACTAAATGAGGATATTAACAGTCTTGCAAGAGCTCAGTTATAAGCTTCAATTCGCTTCATAGAAAGTGCAACAGGACAATAACTGTGGTAATTAGGGCAAGAGGATTGAAACTAAGCTTCAGTTTCATTTCAGTGATGCTGGGTTACAGAATGATTCAAAGGAAGTGTAAAAATCAAAGGATCATCAGAGAGGCTTTGCATTCTAGCAGCATGATTTGAAGTCTTCCTCTTCTCTTTTCTTTCACCTCATATACATCTGAAATACCAGGATGAACAATTTAATGTGACTGAGGACTTGGCACATCAGTGACATCTGCTGATCAAACTGGGAACAACACTCACACACAAACAAAGCAGGTGGTGATAAGGTGCAGCACACCTGCTTACTACGCAGTAAAAAGTAGAGCCGCAAGACAAAGAAAAAAATTGGCAAATAGAGATACAAAAACAAGAAGAAAGAAAGACATTCAGACAGACAGTCAGACAGACAAAGACAGAAAAAGACAGATGAATAGACAGATGGAAAGAAAGAAGGAAGGTATGCAAGAAAAAAAGATGTTTTTTTTTGGATTTTTGCAAAAACACTTTAATCACAAAGAAAGAAAGAAAGAAAGAACTCTACCACCATCACACTCATGCTGCACACACTCCCACATACCAGTTAGGAGGGAGACCTTGTGGAAAGTGCCCTCCAACTTTCCAAAAAGAATGTGCATGAAGCTGTCTTTGGACAGATGCCCTGCTTCTTTGGAGCTCTGGTCATAAACCACCACTTCCTGCTTCCTGCCCAGCTCCACCTGTGCAATGAACAAACAACAAATACAAGAAGACATTTAATTTTTCTGTTATGGAAGAAGGAACAAGGAAGAGTTTTAGTTGATATGTCTGAATTTTTTTTAAATACAACCGGTACGTTCAGAAGATCATGTTAACAGGAGGGAAACCCCGGGGTAAACCCAGAACAAGCTGGAGGGATTATATATTCCATCTAGGCTACGAGTGCTTCAGGAACCACCCGGAAATGCTTGAAAGGGTTGTTGGGAAGGAATCTAGTCTACCCTGCTTAGTTTGCTGCTGCTGTAACCCGTCCAGATATGCAGAAATAAAAGGGCTGGGTTGGACAGCATTATTGAGAATTCATAGCATGTCACACACAGGACAGTACTGAGGATTAAGCATTCACATTTTAAGAGGCCAATTAGTCTGTGGCTGGCTGAGTTGAGCAATTTATTGCCAAAATGCTGCTGAGCTACAGTAGACGTCATACCCTGAGATAGTTTCCTCTATCATTTAACCACTACGTTGCCTTAAATTAAGGCAGGAAGCAGCAACAAGGGACACAGAATGAATGCACAAACACCCCACAGGGAGTACTGACAATAGAAATTGGCTTCACCGATGTGCTAGAGACTGCCACAGTAAGCAGAATGAATTACAGGTGATTCAGTAGTTATGAAAATAAAATATAGGATTATGAATAATACATTAGAGCTGAGTGTTGCACTTTGCAACAGACTGCAATATCTACAGAGCAGATACTCCTGAGGGGCATCATTTGGAAGGTAAAATGATAAAAACCGGATCAGTTGTGGAGGCTGTGGGCATCTGTCAATGCATCAGTGTGATGCTGCCTGTAAAGATTGTAAAAAAAGATCAGATACTGTGAGCATGCGTGTAAGTGTGAGCATGTGCATGAGCTTCTCACACACGCCAACCCTGATTGTGTTGTTCCCCGTGTTGTCAGGCAGGCTTTGGTCACATGACCATTAGGCAGCACCTACTGCAGCTATGAATCACTGCATCACTGAAGCACCACTGGCCAGGAGAAGAGAGGAGGAGGAGGAAGCAGGGAAAGAGGAGGGGGGAGGGATGGACATGGTGGGTTGTGGAGGAGCAGGAAAGAGAAACAGGGATATGGAAGAAGGAAATAAAGAGGGAAGAGGAGAAAACTGAGGTGAGGAGAAACGGTAGGCGGAGGACGGGAAACTAAAGATAGTGATGGAGGCAATCAGACACAACAACTCACTGCTTACCTTACCATACACCCCCTGCCCCCATCGTCCTCATTTAAGAGCTGCCACTAAAAAGAGGCTCACTCCTGGGCAAAACTGCACTTTAAAGAGGCAACCTATCTCATCTGTTCAGCTGATGAGAGCATGTGGCACATGCAGCTTCACCATGGAAATAGTATTTTTGCCTGTGTTTCTGCTTACAGAGCAGCTGTAGCAGAAAGACAGGGCAGATGGCCATGCAGGTGAATTAGACAGGACAAGGTCAGACTGTGAAGTCTGACTACCTATGAGTCTGATCCATTAAAACCCAGCGTAGGTCTTTATTGCTGCATCAGGCTCACTGGAATAAAAGCACAAAAAACTTCAGTTTTTTGAGGAATCTGAAAAGAAACCTTACTGCTTTTCAGTCAAATACAACTGTGATGCAGCAGTCAGCATGGAGAAAGACATCAATGCAGTGCTACAAATTTAAATTACACAGTGACATCCTTCCTTGGCCTTAATCCATCGTAGTATTTTCATCTCCACCTTTCTTTGTTTTAAATCCCAGACACACATCTTCTTTGTTGACCCTGGATAATTTGGGCTACAAATCCTAATGGGATCAGGTCTAATTTGGGTTCCTTACCTCAATGCAGATTAGTGGCCTTTAACTATACATAGATGGATTGTATACACGTGAACACTGTATACAATACCCAACGGTCTTTTTATCAACTGCACAAAAAGTTTTACTTTTACGATGAAGTCATAAAATCATTACTGCACTAAAACAGAAGAGTTATTTATTCCGCTGCTGATTGTTTGACAATGCAACACTTCTCTCCCCTTGACTAATTCATAACTTAATCCAAGCCTTTATCATTTTGTGAATAAAAACTATTCTCCTAAACTGCGAGAAACTCAAAGCTTTACTCTCTGGAACATTCTACTATCTTGAGGTCAACTGCTTCAGCTAAAAGGATAAAATGTCATTTTGTTTTCATGAGACACTACTCCCTGCCTCTAAATTCAATAGTTGTAGATGTATGACACTATTAATAATGGGATTTCAGCCACAGATTCTACCTGAAGGTAAAGCTAGCCCTTAATATATGACTAATAATACATACTAACGTATATTATATGACTATATTACGTATATTATATTACGTATATTATATTACGTATATTACATGACTAATAATATACAACTAATAATATGACTTCCGACCGGTGGCGCTCACATCGTATCTGATGAAGAATCTGGAGCGGCTCTTCCTCAGTCTCCTCAGGCCTCAGGTGAAACATGCTGAGGACTCTATACAGTTTGCCTTACCGGGAAAAGGTCAGCGTGGAGAACGCCATCCTCCACATGCTACACCGAGCCCATTCGCATCTGGACAAGGAAAGCGGCACTGTGAGGATCCTTTTGCTGGATTTTCAAGTGCCTTTAACACCATCTAGCCTTGTATACTGCATGACAAACTCTTACAAATGCGAGTGGACCCTGGTCTGGTTGCTTTGATCCAAGACTACCTCACTGACAGACCACAGTTTGTCAGGCTAAAGGACGCCACGTCTGATATTGTGGTCAGCTGCATCAATGCTCCACAGGGGACTGTCTTGTCTCCAATCCTCTTCTCCCTGTACACGGCGGACTTCTGACACAAATCAGAACTGTGTCTCATCCAGAAGTATGCAGATGATATCCCAGATATCATGGGATGTATCAGGGACAATGAGGAGGAGGAGTATAGATGCCTGGTGAAGGACTTTGTTGATTGGTGTCACAGCAACAGCCTGCAGCTCAACTCCAAAACTAAAGAGCTGGTCATTGACTTCAAGAGGGACAGACCCCAACCTAGACCAGTTCTGATAGGAACAGAGGAGGTGGAGATTGTGTAGACATATAAACATCTTGGGCTTTGGCTGGACAACAAGCTGGACTGGACCAGCAACACGAGGCAGCTGTACAAGTAAGCACAGAGCAGGATGTACTTTCTGAGGAGGCTGAGGGCATTCAACATCTGCAGGAAGCTCCTGTGGATTTTCTATCAGTCTGTGGTTGCCAGCGTCCTGTCGTTCGCTGTGGTGTGTTGGGAGTGAGCGTGACCAAGGTGGATCTCTCCAGGATGGAGAAGCTGATCAGGCAGGCCAGCTCGGTGGTCGGGATGAAGCTGGACCCTCTGGCAACGGTGGCAGAGAAGAGAACATTGGACAAACTGCTGGACATCATGGATAATGTCAGCCACCCTCTGCACACAGTTACCAAAAGACCAGAAAAGCCTGAGAAGCCTGACCAGCCAGAGGCTGCACCTTCCAACATGCAGGACAGACTGAAGAACTAATTCATCCCCCCCACCCATTAAACTACTCAACTCCTCTCCGGGGGAGTTGAAGAAGAAGAAAGTCCACACGAGAGCTGAGGGATGACACAGACAACACATCAAAAACAATACAAACGCTATAGACATTTCACTATACCCATACTTAACCAGGCCTGTTTATTTTTATTTCTATGCCTATTTATGATTTTCTATTTATATATTCTTGATGTGTCTTTCAATTTGATGTTGTACTACTTTCTATGCTGGTGCTTTCTGTGTGCTTTTTCTGTGTTTTGTGTACTTACTGTGCTGTGTGCAACAGAGAAATTAATTTCTCTGGATAAGCAAAGTTGTACTCTACTCTCTACTCTACTCTAATATGTGATATGCGTGGACTTAGCTGGAGTGTTACAGGTCAACACCTCGGGGGAGAATGGGGCTGGCTTTCAGACTGCAGCAGTACATATCTTCATCTCTCTGCAGTGCTACAGCATCACAAATACTACAGTGCTGAGCTGTGACGCATGAACACTGCAAGACCAAGAGGACATACAGAGAAGCAGCAAAGAGGGATGTGAAGAGTCGGGAGAAAATACAATGGACCAAAGGAAAGAATGGAGATCAGAATGGGAACTGAATTAGGAAGATGGTTCTCTGACAAGAGAAAGTGTTGGGAGAGGAGGACACTGAGAAGGACAGAAGGTGGCACTGCCAGCCCAATCGCTATGATCCTGATGCACACAAATGGCTGGCATCACAGCAGGACACCAGAGGAGGTTATTCTCCAGTTAACTGCAGAAGTACACAGATAGCACAATGCCGAAAGAAAGAAAGAGAGAAGCAAGTAAGGAGCCAGATTGTGTGTGTATTTTTGAAAAGAGAAACTCTGAGTGTAAAGGAGAAAAGGTGATGGTGTCAAACAGGAAATAGAACTTGGCTTGACCTCATGTTATAAAATGTTACAAGGGGGAGCAGGACACCAACGTCTGCTACAAGGCTGCATGTCACGACTCAGCCTTAATGTCAACACTCTTCTGGAGGAACCCACACACTCACTCATATACAAACACTGTGAAACACAGATGACGGTAAGCTTAGCAACAAAATATATCTCTGGAAAACTGCTGTAGCGTACACTGTAGATCCTTGTGTAAGAAAGCAAGACCCAGTTTTCCCAGGCCTTGCTATGGACAAGTGACAAGGTCAGTGTTGCGGGGTACAGTATGTTTGTTTACATGCCAACTGTCATGTGACACAACGTCAGCAGAAACAGTCTAAAAATGGCCACACATTCCTGAAGCGTAGCTTGAGTCCCTGCTGTGTGTCCTCTCCAGGATGTTCCTCAGAAAACAAGTTGACTGTCAGGAAGCTGCTCAACTGTTTTCAGCTCAGACTGACTTCACAGCCATGGAAGGAATATTTTTGAGAAGGAAACAAAAGTGACATTACATCAAGTCAGTAGATAGATAGATAGGTAGATAGATAGATATAAAATTTAATCATCCCAAGGGAAATTCAGTAAACCTGTCACATATTTTTTTTCATTTATAGAACACTTTTACTACACTTATTGTTAAAATTACTTTAATGGGAACTAAAAAAAAACCCACATTACACACACACACACACAAGTATGCTTCACCCTACTTCATTAACTGGTTCCAGGAGACACGACATCAGTCAAACGACGTACTGCATGTCCAACTAACTTGTGTCCGGGCTAAACCTAAAATAACCAATCCAAGGTCTGTCCTGTAGTTTAATCATGAATGTATTTTCAATAATATTTGGTTACTTAGAATCTATTTAAAGCTTACAAACAAATACATTTTTCCATTTAGCAAAAAAAATATCTAAATTTACGAAAAAAATGTGGAGATGTTTACCAGACCTATTTACTTTTAGACACTCTGAGCTTTTATGCCCTCGTGGGCCACATAAAATGATGTGAGGGGCCACATTTGGCCCGAGGGCCTTGTGTTTGACACATGTGTTATAGAGAATCTGTTATAAGAAATCCACTTTTTGCAATTGGTCAGTGAGTTCAGACCTTGCCACACAGGGTGTGACATAGACCACTACCCACTGCTGTGACGACAGCATCCTGGGGCCTATTGATGTCACCGATTGTCAATGGCAGCTGCCACGTCCATGAGTATAGGTGTTCTTGCATGTGTCACATAGTCCCTGTGCTTCTGGAATCTATACTGACAAAAACCAAATGAGTTTTCAGTTAAGGGTTTAAGTAACAGGTTCAGGTTTGACTCTACATTTAGAATTATGTTGAGGGTTTAGATAAGAATGGACCAGTGAGACAGACAATCAGTCAACAGAGTTAAAAAGTACAAAGCACTAAACCCACCAGAGCTCCCACAGTGCTGTAGCCAGTCACGTACAGTTCATAATTCACATAAGATTTTCAATTTCTGCGTATAACACACACACGCACACACGCACGCACGCACGTACACACACACACACACACACACACACACACACACACACACACACAGACACACACACACACACAGACACACACGCACACAGACTAAATTGTTGTCTTTGAAAACAGCTCATTGTAGATCCGGCTACACGTCATCTCTTCATTCCTCCCTTTGTATATAATGAAAGCCATATTTTGAATCCGCAAATCATCTATGAATCATTCCCCCCCATGTTTCATTTACATCTGTGACTTAAAAATACATCTTTACGTAAACATTGCTTATTTGGTACTTTGTGGCAGTTAGGCTCCATCTGAAACTATATTACAGTGTGTGTCAATATCAAACAGTAGGATCTTTAAAGCAAACAATGATTCATGCCATGACCTCATCAAATCAAACAGATGACATATCTGGCTCTGTAGAGAAACCACTGCCTGCTACAGTGTCTTTGTTTGAACTTGGCAAATGGGAAAATGTGAATGAAACATGCAAAAATTCCCTGAGATTGCCTTCTGGGTAATCTGGGAAAATATCCACAAAGTGAGTCATCAGTTTAGCCCTCAGTTCTGCTGCTACTGTCAAGGCAGATGTCACATGTTTCACTCCATGTTTCAGAGTACTATGCTGTATTTAGGGGAAATTTCTGCATCCTGAACTGTTCGATTGAAAAACTCCAAAGACATCACCAGTGTCTTTAGACAATGTCTGAAACAGCAGCAAGAGGCAAATCATGTTCTCTGTTTAATTTTACAAAATTCATTTTCAAGAAAAAAAATAATTTATGCTGCAGAGTTTGTTTACAGTGTGATGGGAAATGAAGAATCTATCTAAAAGTGAAAATGATGTTTTCATATTATATTCTTGCTCGGTTTATCCTTCAGTGGTTCTGATCTCATTTTCGGTAGCATCTTTGCCAGATTTTTGACACCTGAAAGATATTATCTTCTTGTAATCAACACAATCCTTTACTTTCTTCTATGGTTGAAAGGGTAGAAATATAAGCTTTAGTCAATCTTGTGAGAACATGTAAATAAAAAGAACCAGAGAGCCAATGGCCAATTAAAGAACATCAGAGCCACGTGAATTCAAAGCTGTTCAAGGCTTTTTATTTATGTTTATATAATCAGTTTGATCAAAATTTTAATATTTTTAGAGAAATCTATTATTATTAATGACCAGAAATGTTGTTCACAGACATTACTTTCGCAAATTTTTACCAACAAAAGACCATTTTAAGGACTACATATTATATAATTGTATAATGTATGGTACAGTATTCTAGGCTAACAGTATTGTGGTCAGCTAGCACAAAACAAAAGTACGAGAGCTCAGCACCCTATTATCGTGTTTAACCTCTGTGATCTCATGAGACCTCTGAAGCATCACACCAATTCATTTCAAAAGCCTCCATAGATTCCCATTATGTTTCGTCACAGCCAGAGTCTTACTATAAACACAACATATGTTGTAACACAAGTGGAGCTGAGGCAAATTGTTGCATAAACGCATTAATTGGCCATGCGTCAAGCTGACACAACATCGCAGACCTGCTTCTCTATTTTGCTATGTAGCCATTATACAAAGAGTAAGAACTATGTTCCTGTTCATTGTAGTGACTGATAAGAATAATTAAAAGGGTGTATTACAGCAGAATTCTGTCAACAACATTTAAAAAACTGTACAAGTACTCTCCACCTATCACAAAGGCATTTCACTGTTGCAACTACTGTCATTACAAACTTCCACAGCCTGAATTTAGGCAGTCAAATAGCTTGTAATTTTAATCAACAGCATGGAAGCTAGAATTATAACAAAACAGACATAAGCAGTGAATCATACATGAGTCTTGGTATATTTTTTTTGACAACATAAAATAATTTTGTTTTTCAGAAAATGGTGATTCATTTTCAGTTTATGATCAGTTGGCCTTTTTGTCTGTCACTGTTTAAAAAGAAGAGTTCTCAAGGACTGTTGCTCATGACGATATGTTGCATCTTCTGACACAATATCTGACATTAAGTCAAATGTCAAATCACAGAAAAAGGTTTCGCTCTGTTTGTGCCCCTCTTCACTTGAAACTTGCCTATGGTAGGAAATATTAGGTTACATTGACAGATTGTAACGCTATCGTTTTTCTCAATGAGCCGGCTGCTGTTTTCTTTGTACAACTCTGGGTCCCAATCATCAGAGGTCGGGCCTCCATACCTGCATACGGGAGGAAGGGTGTTTCCACAAGCTGTCTGCTGGTCGCGAAAACTTCTGGTCCATCTGTCAGGCATGCCTAGCCGTCTGTCCCCACCATAGCAGCAGGGATTAGCCAGGCTTAACCAAGAAACCAGCCGCCTGTCTAAAGTCTGTGAGAAAAGGCATGAGGAAACCCCATTTCCAACTAAGCCTGTGCCATTCCTCTCCCAGTGAAGGTTCACCAGCACCTAACCTACTGTATCCAGTTCGGTCTGACCCACATTAATAGAGGGCATACATAAAGAGGTTATGAAGGGATGCAATTTGAAAGGGAGAAGAAAGAGGACACCATTTAGATTGCTGCTCTGGATGTTCAGAGATGTTCATTCAGCTCAGTTAAGTGAAGCATTGGGAGATTCTATGAAAGAGGGTGAGTGCAGTGCCTTGGGGGACGCAGGCTATTAGTGCTCAATGGGATGTGAGGTGGGAGGTAGCTGGGGAGGAGGTGGAGGCAGCCACCCATCCATGAATACCCTCAGTGCAGCTCTCCTGCTTCCTGCATTCACTTCCCCAACAAAGAGCCACAATGGTGTCCTTTGCTGTCTTGGCTGGCTAAGGCAGCTCCTGGCGGTGCTCAGAGCTATGTGGGGGGTAGGAAGGAGGATGATGTGAGTGTCTCTGTGTGTGCGTGTGTGTGTGGGAAGCCGACCTTAACACCACACAGCCAGTCTGCACGTGCCTAGCCCGCAGCCTGCCAGTGGCCGCACAAAAGGGATGATGTCATGCTTAGCCAATAACAAAAGACTCTGGTCGGTCAGGCCCTCCTCCCTCACACAACTAGCTCCAGCTTTATCCAGCCTAGCATTAATCGCCAGCGTTATCCTCTTTACTGTGCGTGGGGAATGATGATAACAAACCAGCCATGGTACAACCCAGATAAGGAGCGGAAGAGGAAATATAATAGGAATAAGTGATGATGTAAGAACCTATGGTAGTTAAAGATGGGTGCAGAGCTGTCATGAGATAGAAAGTGAGAGAATATAAGGGGAAGCTCAGCTATATGGGATGTCAGCACGAGATCTGGAAACCACAGGGCCCAAAAGACTAACCCAAAAGACTGAGCACAGAAACATGCTTTCACTGATTAAAGTGAAATGAAACTAAGACTGGATCCACAAGCTCTCACACTCATCTTATTTTGTCGGCATTACATCTGTAGACTGCAAGAGCAAGTCGTGCGTCACCAGAGCCCAAAATAATGAAAACATTTGGTAAGCATGAGTCATGAGATGCATGATCTCCTGTTTGGCCTTTGCTCACAGCGGTTTCTTTTGTGTCCAGGTGTGTTGAAATTCAAACAGGCACAATGTATGGATGTGAGGGGGGTTATACAAGATCTATGTCCAATTAACAGTGGCAAATTCTGGATGAGAAGAAAGGCATTTAATTTAATTTAATACACTGTTATAATCCCCGAAGGGAAATTAAGAACGCACACTCTAGTTTTTGTTAGTCAATCAAATCAAATCACATGCATGCATATTAGTGTGTACAGGCCCCTGTAATACACACACTACACACAAGGGGGCCTGTAGGCATGCAAGGGAGGTAGAGTGGCAGGCAGCTCCTTCTTGGTGCGCCTCAAATGAGCAATTTGTAAAGGGGACGGCACCTTGCTCAAGGGTGCCTCGGCAGTGCTCTGGAGGTGAGCTGACGCCTCCCACTGTCAGCTCACCTCCGGGTATTTTTTTTGGGCGGGGGCGGGAATCGAACTGCTGAGCTTGAATCACGGGACGACCTGTTCTACCGCCCACTTTACCACTGAGCCACTGCCGCCCCTATGTCGGCATGTCGGTTTTATTAACAAAGATCTTGAAATAAAGATTATTTAAAAGAAAAAAGCATTAAAACAGAGTTCAAGAGAAATAGGGGGATGCAGCCTCTCTGCCAATTCACCAATTATATAGCTGTATTAAATGAACTGAGGGTCCTTGGATTTTCAAAAATAGCAAGAATCCATAGTTACTCACCATTTTGCCATCTGACAACAGGGAAACTGCCAATTACACACAAGTGTGAACTGGATACAAACAGGAGAGGCAGTCTAAGGCATTAATGAAGATTAATTTTCCATTTATTGGACCAGGTCTTTTGGAATTTAAGTAGCCAAGCTTAACATCAACATGAATTACAGAATCATTTTGTTACCTGTCCATAGGTGACCTATACAGTATCTTAGACTCTACATGTGAGCAGGTAATAAATTGTATTTATCAACAGTCAGAGGAGTGTAGCAGGTCAAACTGCCCAACTAGGTCCTGGCAACTAGGAAGTAAACTGATCACAAAAAAGGCAATGGTATTTACTTTTGTACTATCATCCAAAGGCACACCTATTAAAAAAAATTCAGACACCTGTTACCGTGTCATTGGCCTCAAAGAAACAGCATATCAGCATTTCATTGTGTTAACCACAAAGTAATTAAATGCTTCTCACACACACACACACACACACACACACACACACACACACACACACACACACACACACACCCACACACACACACACACACACACACACACACACACACACACACACACACACACACACACACACACACACACACACACACACACACAACCTAAAAACAAGATTTGAATAAGAGTGCAGCATTAGCCATATCTGCTGCTCAGTTAATGTGCTTTTTCAGACATGTACCACATATTAAGCACACAAACTTGAACTGTGCTACCTGTTTAGTTAGTTTTCCTCTATTAGATTCCCTTCAGTTTCACACAGAGACTAAAAATACAGGAGTCAGCATGCCACAGGTGGACAGGCCACGGAAAAAAGGCTGTCATATTCGAAGGAGAAGCCATGGAAAACGTGAGGATCCGATTTCATGACCCCTGATAACCAACAAACCTACAGTATGCCTGCCCGGCTGCCAAATTTAGCACTCACTGATGTGGCACAAACTTGCGCTAACACCTAAGAGGCCAATTAAAAACCGTAGAAGTGTCTGAGACAGACCATTTGAAATGCTGTCAATAACCAACCTGAGATATTGAGGAGTCAGTGTCTCACTCCAGGACACTTGAGCAGCAGCAGGGTGAACAATTGTTGACATGGGAACTTGAATATGAGACCTCTGGCTCAAGGAAAAGTCTTTTGTCCTACTATCACAACTTGTCGCATCTACAGTAAGTCTTAATAACAAAGAACAGATTCTGTAAGTCCTCCCTATTACATGTGACACAGAGAGTTTCTCTCCTATATAGTGCAACAGATTGTACAACTAAAGAACAAAGACCCACATATTTTTTACGGCTCAAGATATATAGGATATTCATCCCTAATGATCACAATTTCATTTCTGCATGGTCATTAAAAGGTGGCTATCTGTTAGCTCTGAGGTAAGGCTCTGACCAAAGGTAACCAAATTCACCTTTCCAGCACCTCTAAAGGTCAAAAACTAGCACATTATTTTACAGTTGTATAACCCTAACCCTAACTCTGGCAGTCAATATCACACAGACACCCCCCTCCCCACAGAACCCCAAATGTCATGTCTATTGTGCTTGAACTCACCTTCACCTTGCCATTGGGTTGAAGCAGCTCAGTGACAGACACTTTGTCCTGCTGCAGTCTCCTCTTCACCAGCTTGGAGCAGCAGACATTGATTGCACCTTGCACATGTGATGCATTGTACTCAGAGAACGTCCTGCTGTCAATGACCAGCAAACGTCCGGTTCCTCTCTGGATGAGGCTCGCCAGGCGCTTGATGTCCATGGTGCTTCGCTTAGTTGGACCTTTCTCTCCTGCCATGATGAAGGAATAGCAGATCGGCCTCTCTCTGTCACTGACTTGAGGTAGTAAGGATTAGGGGGAAGAGGAGTAGATGTGACAAGGAGAAGGTGGAGGAAGAGATGGAGGGAGGAGCAGATGAGGCTAGTGGAGGAGAGCTACCACTGGAGCAAGCACTGAGAGATCCATGGTGCCTGGAACAGATGAAAACAAGGTAACAGTTTGAAAAGAGATGCCACACTGGAGTAGAAAAGCACATCACGCAATGGTTTGATTTAATGTGGCTGAAATGCAAATCATCTGATGATCAGGCACTGAGGACATGATCACTTCTACTCACAATCATTTCACTCATGCAAAGAACAACAAGCGCAAGCAGTCACACCACTTTTTTAAAAGTGATATTGATGGATTTAGTTCACACACATTTCCATACCACAGTCAACTGCACATTGGATTGCTGTGTATTTGGTTGATCTCTTATTGGCAGGACTCTAAGCTAATACTAGCCGCAATGCTTAACATGAATATAAATGTTATTTATAGACTCCCAGTTAACCTGGATGGTCCACAAGGATTTATCCGTCCTGAGATCAAACATTCAAACACAAAGCCGAAGACTTAAGTTAGACAAGCGCAACTATAAAAGGTGTTGGTGTGTGTGTGTGTGTGTGTGTGTGTGTGTGTGTGTGTGTGTGTGTGTGTGTGTGTGTGTGTGTGTGTGTGTGTGTGTGTGTGTGTGTGTGTGTGTGTGAAGGCTGGACGCTGACGATTGAGGGTCTCTTGTGTGGCTACTCATGAAACAGGAACCTGAGGGTGTGAGATAATTTAAGCCTGGGTAATTCAGGTCTGGTCTGGACACAGAAAAAGAGCTTGTGTGACATCTTGTGTGTGCGTATCTGTGAATGAGCATGTGTGTGTTTGTGTGTGTGTGTGTGTGTGTGTGTGTGTGTGTGTGTGTGTGTGTGTGTGTGTGTGTGTGTGTGTGTGTGTGTGTGTGTGTGTGTGTGTGTGTGCATGTCTTTCTGAGCCTTGACAAACTGCCTTCTCCAATCTATCACCATTAATCACTTTGATTGCCTTTTTGCAACAGAACTTCTACATTTAACACAAATCATTTGTCAGAGTTGGAAGATCAACAACTGGGTAAAAGCGTCTCGGGCTTCATTCAACCGTTACATTAAAAAACACCACTCCGCATCCTGGAGAAAACATACAAACAAAAACCCTGTCGAGGCCGAGGATAATTTCCTTTGTCAACAAGGTGTCATGCGACAAGTGAGAAGGTCAGTATGTGAATGCTGTTGTGTTGTTTTATTCATGTACAGTCACATGATGTCATGAAAAATGAATGGACCTTCTCTCATGTACCACAATGCCGAAATAGAGATTTAACCCTCAGTTGAAAAGGGAGAGTATGATAGGTGTGGAAAGAGACAGTGGAAAAAACAAACACAAGCTTTGGCACAACTTAAACCACCGGCACCATATAATATCAAAAACATATTTACCTGCCTCATGAAAACATAGAAGATAGTGGGGAAATGGTAAAGGAGGAAATTACAAAGCAGAAAGTGAAATAAGTGAGTCTTGATGTCAGCAATGAGGAATGGAGGAGAAGAAGAACAGGAAAGACATTTTGTACGCAGGAACAGGTTTGACACGGTGGGCCAGAAAACAGTGACTGAGAGCGAGAAACTGTGGAGTGACTGGGTCTTCTGATCTGCCCTGTTTTGGGAAAACATCCAGGCAGCTCTGCTCTGTAACTTCTCAATCCTGTTCTGACACCACTGCTGCGGAGGGAGGGGGAGAAGAGGTGACAAAGGATGTTATTCAGTCAGGCTCTCCAGCATAGCAACTCAGCCAGTTCAAGGTAAGGGAGGGAAATGTGTGGAGATGGAGTGAGGAAGAAAATGATGAAGATGATGAGAGGAGGCAAAGTGAGGTGGTTCATTTTCTCCTTAACTAACCTGGAACGACTGCAACGACTGAGGATTCAGATAATCATAATCAGGCAAGGCCTGAACATAGGTGCACAAATGCTTATGCTGCCTGGCAATCTATGTGATGCAAGCACAGCAGAAGAGGAACATGGAGTAAAGCTAGACATACAGCAGCACTGCTCACCCCATAAACATTAATTAGAAAGCGTCTTCTCTGGAGTAAATGCATACAAACAAGACACATAGTGCTCTGCACAACCATAATGCCGACTGGATCTTAAGAAACAAACATGAACCAACTAAATCTGATCCAATCTCTCATCTCTTGTGTTTTAGTGTGACTGAATGTGGATTACAGCATTAATTCTTTAAACAGGGCAAAAATTTGTGCCTAGCAGCAGTTTGACACAGAATTATTTTTTTTTACATCTCATGCAGCCACTCTGCAGAAACACAAAGCGCAGCAGCAACGCCAGTGCTCCCTGACCACAACAGCTCCTGGCTCATTACGACCTGCCTTATCACCTGTCATAACATACCTCATACAGTGCGGAGCCGTTAACCGAGCAGCCACCGATGCAGCTTCCAGGGGTGTGAATTTCTCTCCTTATTTTGCAGAATCCCTGCTGCTGTGCACTACATCTTACACTGCATATGTCTGATGGTGACTGTTGCCCATCCTCTCTCACTCTTTTTCTCTGAATCCCTCCTTCTCTCCCTTTCTTGCTCTTGTGCAGTGAACAGGGATGGGGAGGGGAGTGTGCAGGTCTACATATGTGACTGCTCTGCACCTTTCTACACTACTAAATCACCATTCTACAGTCATTTTAGTTCCAGCAGCCCCCGTTGCTTTGGACAGGAAAGTGAACAAAGACAGGAGGTGATAGGAGGAAATATGGAAAAAGGAAAAACAGAGACAGGAAAAATATAAAAAATACAGAAAGGCAGAGTAATAAGAAAATGAGATATTACCCAGCATAACAACACAAAACACTTTTAGTATAAGTCATCTTTCTCACTCCATCTTGCATCCTGTGAGGAGTAAAACAAACAAGTCTCCTCCAAATAAAGCAGGCAGCAGCCAGGAGTTTGCCGTGATGCTCGAGCTAAACAGGGGAAAACAAGCTGAGAGGAGAGAAAGCAAAGACACACAGGAAGCATGTACAGGCCTGGAGCATATTCTGCTGTTGCCATAGAAACAGCCCAGATGGGGTGAGAAAGGTCCACAGAAAGGGTGATGGTGATGGGATGGATACCAGTGATGCCTCACGTTGGAACTGGACACTAGGTGGGAAAGAGCTAACGCCGACAGCTTTACAATATCTCATCAAATAGATCCTTCAAACTTCAGCTGTGTGTCTGTACTGAATTCATAATTTTCACTTTAACATGATGAGATTTTAATGGAGACGATCTCTGCAAGCTGTTGATTTGCTCTTGCCAGAGGCGAAATTGGTATTAGTTTTTATGTCTGTTGCGAGTTGTTACAAAAACCCCAACCTTCTGAACACTTCTATAAAATATATTCCTTGTGCAGCAAAGTTCACATGAAGAAATGATTAAGACAGAGAAGCTTGTGCTCATTTAAGTTCAATCAATGCATTTACACCTACGCTCCTGGCTTAGGGGAGAAGAACCAGATTGACTGGTCCTTCATGAGGCAGATCTAGCTGTAGAATTTTCAGAGTTAATTTCTTTAAACTACTGGGACGTCCAGATGAGCATCACCTAACTATCAGAGTGATGAATGTTAGAAAATGTTCTTAAATGTGTGGACACTAAAGTGTATACTGTTTGCCAATATTGCTTATTAGTACAGGCAAACCTCGGTTTCCAACCACAATTCGTTCCGGAAAGCGGTTCGAATACCGATTTGTTCAAATTCCAAATACATTTTTCCCATGAGGGCAGTACGGTGGGGCAGTGGTTAGCGCTGCCGCCTCACAACACAGCGGACCCGGGTTCGAGTCCCGCTCTGTGCGGAGTTCGCATGCTCTCCCCGTGTCTGCGTGGGTTCTCTCCGGGTTCTCCAGCTTCCTCCCACCTCCAAAAGCATGTGCTTCAGGTTGATTGGCCGGTCCCAAATTGACCGTAGGAATGGGGTGTGTGTGAATGATTGTTTGATTCTATGTGGCTCTGCGGTACACTGGCATCGTGCCCGGAGTGTCCCCCACCTCACGCCCTGAGACTGCCAGGATAGGCACCGGCTCCCCCGCGACCTGCGTTGGCGGATTAAGCGGGTTGGAAGATGAATGAATTTTTCCCATTACAAATAATGTACATGGTTTTTAATCTGTTCCAAGACGCTAGAAAACTATCTTTTTTCAACACAATGTGTTATTTCATAATGTCATTTATATATCAATATATATATCAAATTGTATAGTAACAAAACATATCAAAGAAATGTGAAAGATAGATAGATAGATAGATAGATAGATAGATAGATAGATAGATAGATAGATAGATAGATAGATAGATAGATAGATAGATAGATAGATAGATAGATAGATAGATAGATAGATAGATAGATAGATTGCACATATCCACTGCTCAGGCATTACATAACAAATAAATACTGACATCACAGGACATACCACACGACATACACTACACTAAATGGTATAAAATTAAATAAAAAATAAAGGAGCAAACACGAGAAAGAAAGAAAAAAAAACATCGATGTAATCAGGTTTGCCTAAGGTACGAGTTACCGTCGTCTTTTGGACAGAAGTTTACAGTACCGTAACTCGTACCATATAGGCAATGGAACGCAACTTAAATGAAAAATTATTGAATACAGTAAACTAAAATAAAAACTACATTACCGTCACGTTTTCTCTCGACTTTTCTCACGCTTGGCGGCAAGAAATAATAATTCATTCATCTGCCACTTCATCCGCCGTAGTGGATCACGGGGAGCTGGAGCATATCTTAGCTGGCACAGGGCGTGAGGTGGGGGACACTCCGTGCACAATGCCAGTGCACCGCGGAACCACACACAAAGACAAACAACCATGCACACACACCTTCCCTCCTACGGGCAATTTTGGGACCGACCAATCAACCTCAAGCACATACTTTTGGAGATGGGAGGAAGCCGGAGAACCCGGAGAGAACCCACGCAGACACGGGAAGAGCATGCGAACTCCGCACAGAGCGGGACTCGAACCCGGAACTGCCGTGTCGTGAGGCAACAGCGCTACCCACTGCGCCACCGTGCCGCCCCATAATAATAATAATAATAATAATAATAATAATAATAATAATAATAATAATAATAATAATAATAATAATAATAATAATAATAATAATAATAACAATAATAACAATAATAATAATAATAATAATAGTAATGGATTAGATTTCCATAGCGCTTTTCTGGACACTCAAAGACGCTTTACATTGGACCCATTATTCATTCACTCCTCATTCATACTTTGTGATGGTAAGCTACGTGTGTAGCCACAGCTGCTCTGGGGCAGACTGACAGGGGCATAGCTTCCAACCTGCGCCTACGGTCCCTCTGACCACCAGCTGAACAATCACACACATTCACACACCAGCGATTGCCCCACTGGAGGCAAGGAGGTTAAAATGTCTTGCCCAAGAACACAACGACAAATGACTGGATGATTGGATGACCCGCGATGCCACTGAGCCACGGTCGCCCCAATAAGGCGATCGTTTTGCATTCGACTTCCAAATTTTGTTCGACTTCTAAGACAAAAAAATTCTGAATTTGTTGGTCGAATTCCGATTTGTTTGATGTCCAAAGCGTTCGAAAACCAAGGTTTGCTTGTATTCATGATTGATAACCTGCACAGGCCTTGAAAAACACGAGTTGATTCAAACAATGGAAAAACTGGTCTGATGATCAAAATAATCTTTGGTTACAGATTTAGAGATATGTGTGTTACATAAAAATGACTGCCATGTTTTGTAACAGCAGAATGAAGACTTACAGGAACAACAGACTCATTTGTTATTCTCTTCAGAGCTGCTAAGAAATGACTGAAGATAAAACTATTCTGTTGTAATTGGTGAATAAAATTGTAGTTACAGTACGTCCATAAAATGAATAGTCCATGCAGATTATAGCCACTTGATATAAACCATGAGCAAAGCATGATGGGAAAGCTCAATACTATCATTGAATGGGGAAACAGAGTTACTGGACGCTCACCAATACTGATGTAACCCAATCCAAGTTATTCATTAACTCCACAAATAACATCACCTGTGGTCAGAGCTTAGAGTAGATCAATATAAAACTGCTTCCTCGACTTACACAATGACGACTCAAGTAGCGTCTTTTGACCAAAAACAATAATATCACCAGAGTCTCTGTTGCCCTTTATTCTGCACCACAGGTTCTCTCATCAGCTACTTGTTTGCATGTGACCAACATAAGAGTCACTGCAGGTATTCAGACCAACTCCATTAGCATGGGATTACTGTTCACCAACAGACTGGAACAGATAGAGGACGAATTAATGGTATGCTTCAAAATGCTGTTGGATCAATTACTAGATCATAACCTCATGTTTTAGACTCCTGGGTGTTAACTATAACAAAATATTATTTTCATCATTATTTATCATGTTAATTGTTTTCTTGGTTGATGGAATAATAGCTCAGTCTACAAAGCAGGTGGAAAAATATTCCAGTTTTCTCAATCCCAGTGTCTGACTTTGAAGAGCCTATTTTCTATTTAAAAAATATAATAATATATCTTATCTAAAATTCAATTCAAATATATTTACTATAAAATAAGACAACTTTGACTGGCACTCAAAGTGCATGCCTATGTTAAGAACTGCTATTTCCCCTAAATCCAATCAAACTTTAATCCTGCACACATAATTAAGGTGACTGGAGTTATAAAAACTGGTGGATCCATATTTTTATTTGGATCTGTACCAAATAGCATAAACTCATAAATATCACCACCTAAATAAACCTTCTTTTAAGATTAAAAAAATGCATTCATTACACATTTCATAAGAATGTGCAAACAAACAAACAAACAAACAAACAATTAAACAAATCCACCTTTTGAATTGATCTGCAGTAAAAATCCAATGGAAGTCTTTTCTGTGCCTATTCCCACCAAGTTTCATGAAAATGCATTCATTAGCATTTGCGTAATCCTACTAACAACCAACATTAACTCTAAACAGTCATAATAAATGTAGTCAACACTCTGTTGTTCCTCTTCATCTGTTATCAAAAGATTAGCAGATTTTGTGCCAATATACTAGTTAGTTCATTGATTACTTGGACTTCATTTCTTTGATTTCCTGACACAAATGTAAATATAATCCAGACATCATCTGTCATGTGTCATAAATGCTACTACAACACAGTCACCCAAAAATCAAACAACATGCACATCCAGTGTTTATAAAACAGACATAAATCTACCGAGAACATTTATGGATGCTTCTTATGTATGACCGACAGCAATAGTTGAGCAGCACTGTCAGTCAATTCAGGGTAACTGAGGGTGTATAATAGAAGAATGATATACATGGAAAAACCGAAATGATTGGTTCTGTTATGGTGTTCGTGTAATTATGAAAAATCGATTTCTGATTGTTTGGAGCAGAAAGTATCATTTTACTGTAAATAACACATACAGCAGAAAGCCTCATGGTGCTCTTTAATCAATGCTCCCTCAGTGGAGAAAACTGAAACAACCCCGGCTCTACCGGAATAATTACGACGTGGATACCAACAACGATCCCTGACATATATAACACTGCAGAACACTTATAAATTGCGTATTAAAAATCAAAGCTTGCATAGCTTGTAATATTATGAGGGGCGCACTACAACATAGACACCATTATCATTGATTAACGTCAATAACAATGGTGGAGGGTGAGCGTTCGTAGCGCACTATAATAAAGCGACTTTGATTAATAAATTAATAAATACAAACAGAAGTGCGGATCATCGCTTATAAACAATTATGCATTCAGAAATGTTGAACCACACGTTCGTGAAATGGTTCACATCGCACTGATCGAAACCTGCCCGATGTTATAACGCGTGCATATGACACGCATAATAAACAGTAATAATATAAATACACACATTCCTCCTACCTTGAAATGGTTGAGTGGAAAACGATCTGACGTTTGGGAAAGTAAACGAATCGATAACTTCAGCCTGGACGGGTTTAATTCCATTATAAGACATGAGCGCACATAAAGAGGGAGGTGTGTGTGTGTGTGTGGGGGGGGGGGGGGGGACAGACTCAGCAGGAGCTGCAGCGCGAGGCGGGGGGGGGGAGGGGGACGGTACGAGCAGACACAGCTCGGCTAACGTAAGCTAGCTCTGAAGGCTACGACGCAGTTACTAACGAGTAGCTTCTATGAACCGAATCACGCTCACACACTGACCTCGGGTTCCACGCAGCTCCTTTGTGTCATTCAGCTGACCTCCATGCAATGAGGGGGGGGGGGGGCGACGGCCGTGTCTTCATGAGGCTGGCCGGTGTCTGCCTGCTACCTGGCTGAGTCGGGGTTGGGGGGGGGCAGTACAGCTGAGCTGACAGGGGGTGACAGCGCGAGACATGAAAGCACGATGACGGACAACTCTGCGCTCCTTCAGCCGCTTTAACTGATACGTGTTGGGAAAGATTAGCGTTGTGAGGCTAGTCAGCAGCTGAAAAGGGTCGTGTGTACGTTGAGAAGGACGGAGGAGGAGAGGAGGGTGGGGGGCTGTTATAGAAGTGCACTTTAGCACTTTCTTGAACTAGCTAAACCGATGAGGTCATGGTTCAGTTGGGTGTGAGGGGGGGGGAGGAAAATATGAGTTGACGTCACCTCCAGCCAATCAGCGCGTTCGCCTCTTAGGATAGATGACGTCGACTCTTTGATCCGCTTATTAAAGGGACAGTCTGTTTTTTAAAGGAGACGCGCACATGAGTACTGCAGTCGTTTAGTAGCAATTGTGAACCACGTGAATGCAAAATCCTATAGAAATTCCAGCATTATTTTAAAACAATGTTGTTTATGTTCTAAATGTATACATTCTCAAAAAATGAAGACCTTTAAAACGTCTAAAAAATTATTTAATTTCTCACAAAATCCTCTTCAACACAGCACGTGAAATTTCATTTCAATGACGGAAAACGTTGTGTTTGTGGTGTTTTTGTTAATGTACACAATCCCAACTACCACCACTGGTGTGACTTTTGCTCACAGATTTTAGATACCCGAACCTGAATTTAAGTTCTGTTGATTGTGGGTCCAAACATTCATTGTCAATGCCGCTGTTCATTTATATCGCCTTGCAGAATTTGTACTGTATATGCAGACAGTGATTTAGGTCGATTACTACCTCCGCTTCTAATTCCCAAGATATGCAGTATGGAAGGAAGGAAGGAAGGAAGGATGGATGGATGGATGGATGGATGGATGGATGGATGGATGGATGGATGGATGGATGGATGGATGGATGGATAGGACGTCTTCATGAAATGATCTGGTATCTGAAACTGAGCTGTTCCTTTGTCTTGTACTATATTCTGTACACTGTTCAACATCTTTGAGATCCTGGACACCTACAGGGATGTTTTCTTTCAGGCTGACTAATTAGACATTTATTTTGGTGCAAGTTGGGTAAAATTAGGCTGACAAATACAAAATAACATTAAATTCTGCTATTAGGAAAGCTATAATATACAACTTACAGTATATTTCGATCATAGAAATTAGATATAAATTGTTAAGGTTAACATGAATTGTTTATTCACAGTAACGCTTGTAGTATTCAGGCGTTGGATGTCTGAATTCAAGTTATTAAGTCTCTTTTGTTTGACTAAAGGCCTTTGTTCTGTTTCCCAGCCATCCCAAAGTGAATGTGATCAAACAAATGAACGTGGGTTTCATTAGGCTATTGAAACAATATGCAGTTACGTTGTATATACTGACACCTAGCGGTTTACATATTTAACTACTATCTGTTGGTGCTGTACAGCAAAGGCCACGAACGTCACCTCGACAGAACATCGTACAACAATTGCTATTTCCACAAGTTTAAACAGTATTATATGTCATCATGGTCCCTGATATTAATTAAAATCCTTACAATTATTCTGGCAATACCTTGATGTTCTATGATGACATGAGTGGTCTCTGATCATAGCATGCTTGCAAGCCATACTACAGTCAATCATTTTAGTGTATCCTTGTGTACAAGGATTAGCAAAATCATAAATATAAATTGGACCAAATACTGAGTGAAAGAGGTGTAATGCTGCTTTGTATAGCAATAGCTGCACTTTCTACTCCATGAGACTAGGGCAAATCCATGAAGACGAGGGAATCGTGACCATCTCATCTAAATATTCTGTTGCTTAAAATTTTCTGTGTTGTTCTCAACACTGGATGACCTATTTCCCTTGTCTTTGATGATTCACTTTATACATTTTATAAGCTAAAAGTTTAGCAATTGGCACACCAATCAGAATAGGAGCCTTGTTTAATAACTGTCAGAATTACTTAAAATGCTATCCCTACTTCATTAGATGCAGATGTTCAATAAGGTGAAAGCAACTTCTTGTCTAGTTTGCTATCAGGAGTGGAAAACCAATACACTACTAACAAATAAAGCAAGAACCAAGGCAGTGAGAGACTGCAATATCCTGCAAAGGGTAGGTCAGGGTACCCTGAAAATAGTTCCTGACAAGTGCATAGCTTTGACCTTTCAGGGTCGGTCAAAGCTATGCACTAGCTTTGACTAGCTTTGACCGTTGATCAAAGCTAGTGCCTAGTGCTTTGATCTATGGTCTTACTCACACTGGCCTTCTCCCTTGTCTTTCTATCTTATCTGGTTCCTGAGTGTAAAAAAGTTGAAATTTGACCTTGACCTAGTCTTGTCAAGTTCAGCAAGTTTGTAGTTAGTTGACTGTGTCCTGATCAGACTGACAGGTCAGAGTATCGGTGGAGTATCGGTGTGGACATCACTATCACATGACCCCTGGTAGATGGAGACTTCCTGGTTCAAAGTATTGAATTCTGGCAAGAAATGGCACCATATTAGGCAATGGCTGCTCATTAGCCTCTAAGGGTGAAAAGACCAGAGGATGTAAAGAAGGATAGATTAGAGACTAACTGGGCAAGAGGCCAGTAAATAATACACGTCAAACTGGCTTTTAGGCCAAACTTGACTGCAGTTCCAGACCTTCAGCCTTCGCATTGGTTGATGGTTTGTATGTATGTAGCTTTAAGTTGTTGCACTTGGCGTAGTTACCTTTCATGCATATAATATAATCATAAGAATGCATGTGTATAATTATCCATCTATTGTATGAGTGCTGTATTTAGGATGTGTTTATGGTGTTTATGAATGTTTGATCTTTTAAGTGTTGACCATGTGATGAAGCGGTGCCTTGACCAGGGTGGAGCTCACCTCTGTCTCCAGCTCAACCTGTGATCCTGCACAGAATAAGCAGCTATAGAAAACAGATGGATGGATGTGTTTGCAAACTTACAGTTCTTTCATAATATTGCATTGACAGATGCTCTGGTTTAAAGTGAGGTTTGCATGTGACTGAAAGAGTCAGAGACAGCAAAACAGAGTCATGAAAATCTACCTTTATTTGGATGCAAAACTCACAACTTAAAGCGATGCTGTAGCAGAGGAGAGGAATACTGATTGCTGGTTGTTTGTTTGTCTAATTGATGATTTTGCCCTCCCAGTTTTGATGTCCAAAAGAAGACCAGGTAAGTATTCAGAACAAGCACAGAAAATAAAGCTTGTATACAAGTATACAAGTATACAAGTATACAAGTATAATATATATATATCAATTCCAGTCACATATGTCTGTAAAACTTCATTTTGGCAGTAATTTAGCAAGTTTATTTATCCATCATCTGATACTTTTCACAACTGTTGGTCTGATTTAGAAGGTGAAATTTGTTACATGAAAAACAGTCTTTACTGTTTTAGCTGCCTTACATATTATTTCTTATGTTGACAACTGGGAGTAGCTGACATTTTCAGATGGAACCGACTGGGTAGAGACTCAGTCTGAGGTAAAATTATTCAATAAAATGATAAAAATGTACACAGAAAGCAAAGCATATTAAAGCAAAGCCCAAATATATAAAGTAATAATACTGAAGACTGAACATAACCTATTTATTTTCTGTACTGGAAGGTAACTTAGGTAGTTGTCACATTTTGTTCTGTATAATCTTGCAATAGAAACAGATGGTTTGATCCACAGTATGAGCTACATTCCATCATGGTGTAAACGGAAATATACACAAGGCATCTACTCAAAAGGATTGTATAAAAATGTTCTAAAAATATCTCTGGTTGATTTCACAAAAGCAAACTGTATCAAAAGCATTGGGCGAGAGCAAGCAATATAATAGGCTTAAACCCTTTACACAACAAAAAGCAGGACAATCAATCACGTCGCTTTGATTGTGGACCTATAGAGTCCCATACGGCACATGCAATCCAATAAAATCAACACAATCAAAACACAATACAGCAAATAAAATAACTTGTACGGCTGAACATCAAAGACAACCTTAAATGGTCTATTGTGCTTCATACAGATTAGGCCTGGCCTGTCTATACAACAATCATGGGCTTCTTACTTCACAGATATGTTCAAGCTACTGTTGAAAACAGAGGCATCACAGAGCATGTAATTCTGAGGCGAGCTTTATGATAGTAATGGGATGTTTATCAGGATATCATGCGGCACTTTACTTTTAACTGATCACCACTATGTGTGTAGATGTCAGATTCTCCACAGCTTTGCATTGATTTTTGATTCTGTCTCAACCCACTCCCACCTGAGTGTCACTGGCTCTGTGACGCCTCTGAGTGTACGTCTATGTGGCCTTAATGCAGGAGTTGATTACTTTAAACATCGTTGGCTATGAAGACTGCACAGGCAGCATGGTAAAACTGTAATGCTGTAGACTGAACAGAAATGCTAATCGGTTAATTGATAACCTAATTGTTATACATTCCTATGTTCCATAACATTGCACATGCCTTTAATGAACACTTAGCACCATGCAGCCTGAAGATGAGGCCCTGAATGCATCAAAAGTTGAAACAGGCCTTCTGTAATGATTTTTTACATTAGAAGTGAGAGTTAATGAGAAAAGACATTAGTTAACTTAAATTTAATATGAACTTTTACATCTATATATTGTTTAATATCAGGCTGGTATTTGATTACTTCTGTAGATTTAAATGATGCTGGCATCTGCACTGTAAAGGGTCCTTATTATTGATGATAACTTGTGGAAACTGACCTTGAATTTCTTCCTTGCAGTAAAATGACACCACCGCAGGTGATCTGATTTTATTTCAGGTCCAGTTCAACCTTTAGATAACTGTACATACAATGTGGGAGGGGACTGTTTCAGACCATGTATCAGGACCTGATGACCGACACTTTTGTACATGTAATGTGATAAAAACCTCAGCAGTGCAAATTATGTCAGGAGTGCCATCTCAGATTATTTTAGACCTGACTGTTGCTTCTCTCCAGGACTCTCTGGATCAATAACACTAAAATGTCTGATCTGGATTTTAAGTGTTAGCTCAAATATCACTTTGCTATGCTTATTATGCTCAAGAATTACAATGAGCTCAACTTTCGTGTTGACTTTGTACTCCTGTTTGAGAGAGTCTGTCTCTGGTGAATAGAATAACATAGTTTGAACTTGTTAAAGGGTGAGGTTGAGATGATTCTAGGTACAGTGGTGCATACCACCAGAGGCGGTACAGTGTACAGTGGTGTGTCTCGGTCTGGGTGTGGCTGTAGTGTTCACTCTACTCCTCAGCAGTGTGAGACAGCTGCTTCTCATACAGGCTGAGAACGTGATGCACAAACTGGTACTGCTCGCATGTCTGGATCATCCCACCCCTGAGAAACACAGACAGAACAATAACTCAGAGAGGACAGAACCATTTGACCATTGTCTCAAAGGAACTACAAACTAGAAAGCACTGAAAGAGCACACACATCTGCATATATAGCTTTATTTTCCTTTTTCTGGAACTTCAATTCTCACAAGATCTTTGCTTTGCTGTTTTAACCACCTTCAGTGGTGCCTCATATTAGAACATGGGAACTTCTGATCCATATTCAGGGCCATCTCTCTGATGGATGTCTGATAACATCCATACTGCCTCTCCTTTTTTGTCTGTATGTATTCTCACAGTTTAACCCCACAAAAGGGGTCAATCTTTTATGAGATCAATGCTTATTTTAGTCTTGCAGCAAAATCTTTTATATATTTTAATGTGAGTATGTGACTGTCACCACTCCTCTCTGGGAACTAAATTGTCAGTCTTTATTAGAATTTCCTATTGTGAGCCAGAGAGGGAGGTGCTGCCTCTCTTTTCATGGACTGCAGCGTGCTGGACTTTGAGTTGAAGCCTCCATGCATTGTGGGGAGTTATTGTCTCCTGACATGAGCAGCAACTAGCTGTCCTTGAGACTGTTCCGGTTTTGTGTGTGATGACCGGTTGGGCATACATGTTGATGGACTGGACCTTACTGACTTGGTATCTCAGCACCTGTCATCCTCTGGAAGAACTTGGGTATGACTGAGCTCCTTGCAGACTCTTGATTCAATTGGCACAATGTTCGGTACTTAAAATTCAAACTTTAAATTTCCATTCAAGTCTAATTTTAAGTCAAGCGACTTATATTTCAGCCAACTTCAATTTATTTAATGTAACTCATTATTTAAAGCATTAACTGAATATTTATCAAAACATAACATTTAATGTCAAGAGCTAAAGATAGTTATGATCATGGTCCACGCCTGATAACATCTCACCTGTCCAGACGGAGCTGGCAAGTAGTTCTCAGGATGTCAACCACGCCCTCAGTCCTCAGCTGCTTGCACAGGATGGAAGTGGCGATGAAGCAGCCAGTCCGACCAATTCCAGCACTGCAGAAAAAATTGGAGGAGTAAATGGTCTGAAGAATGTGCAGAAACAATGGATGGATGGATTGGTATATTGATTTGCACAAATCAAACTAATTTAATTAATGTGAAATACTCCACGGGGAAATCAGCCAGCAGCACAGTGAAATAAGACAAATAATTTGCTTTGCCAAGTGATTGCTGTTGGTACTGTATATAAGTGCACCCATAGGGGCCATTGCCTAAATGAATGTAGTCATGTATTTAACACAAACTCCTCACATCACAAACAAGCTACTTTTGTACCTGCAGTGAACGATTATAGGGCCAGTGGAGGGAGGGGCTTCCTCCCGTGCCCTTTCTACTTCTTGCACCAGTTCTAGAAGAGGTGGCGCCTTGTCTGGTGTCTTCTGATCAGGCCACGAGGTGTACCAGTACTGCTTCAGACTACGTTCCTCTTCACCACACTGGTGCGCACACAGAGCATACAATGAGAGGTTTTGAAAAAGTTTTTTACAGTGTCAGCCTGACAACAATGAATTAATCCAACAGACTGATTTGTAATTATTCCCTTGATGTTTTTGATCACTTGCTGGCTGGATTTAGACAATTATTATAATTTCCTTGGTGAGAATCTATGCCTCCTTGAACTCAAATTTTCTACCTAACCATCGTGAATGGACTGAAAACATTTGATGACATTACGGGTGTTGAAGAAACACTTGCACTCAAAATGTGCACAAACCTAAATAGACTGATGAATAAAACATTTCATGTGGGAGAAAGTTGGTTTATGTCGTGATGGTAGACAGGCTACACCGCAGCGTATCAGGTTTATATTACTCTGACATTTATCAGCAGATCAGATGCGTGTACACAAATTATAATATGAGGAAAGTATTTGTAAAACTAAGCACATTTCCTTCATTCACAGGTGTGCTTTGGTTGAATCCCAATTGTCCGGGGACAGACAAAATTTAGAAGTTCGTAGTCAGAAGTTTGAACTGGAATGCCTTTTGAGGTCAGAACTTCAACTTGCAAAGCTGAAGGAACCCCATCAAACCCTGATCTCAGAATCCAAGACTGCTCCGCTTCACCGATGTACATTTCAGCAGCACTTCTGTCTGATTTTCCTCATTAAATCAGTCGCACACATTGTATTGTCTACCTTACAGCCAGGGATGTGTTCCTACAGTGACGAAAGGGTAAGTTAAGCTAATATTCCAAAAGTTTAAGCACAACGAATGTTTCCTTGGAAGTGTTTGTCTTTGTCTTGTTTTCTGACTGGAAAGCTCTCAATGGGGATGTTGTACCATTCTCACCTATGATTTTTTACCTCTGAGGTAAGTAGAATGTACCATTTGTTTAATGCTGATAAAGCATGATATTCTGTTTAACTAAGATGGTAAACATGATGCACACCTAACCAAAAAGAAAAAGCAGCTTAATTGACCCTATACAATTCCTGTATATCACATGTATCAAACTCAAGGCCCGGGAGCCAAATGTGGCCCGCCACAGAGCATAAAAGGTAATAAAAATAATAGATCAAAGGCGTGCTTTGACCTGAAACTACATTTCCCGCAATGCAATAAGTAAGCCCATTTTAACTCTGACAATAATGTTTGAACAAGATTAATGTCCTAACTTGTGTTTGATGTTATTTGTCTTTATTCACTTGCATAGTTTATTCCTTGATTGATGGGATTCTGTGGGTTTGATAACCTGACAAATAAAAAGGATTTATTTTATATCAGAGCAACAAACAAACATTTTTTCTGTGCAACTGTAATATTTGTAACTTGATTAACTAATAAATTCAGAGTTATTGAACATTAAGGTATAGTTACAATTATTTTACACTACATTTAGTTACATTTATTAGTTACATCTGGCCCTTTGAGGACAGCCATTATGCCAATGTGGCCCTAGGTGAAATTGAGTTTGACACCCCTGCTGTATATAAACAGGGTTTAGGTTTCAGTACCTTGTTCAAGGATATTTTAACATCTTTACTGTAGGGGACAAGGAATTAAATTGACAACCTTCCAATATGTTGATTTGTTACCATTTATCCCATAGTGCCACCTTTCTGTGTCTTACCTTCAAAGTAAACACCCTCAAACTGTAGTCATCTTCCTGTGTTACAGAGAGGACAGTGATCTCAATGCCCTCGTGGGTCACAGTGTCCTCTGGCCAATACTCTGCACATTTCTACAAGATACAATTCACACTCAGTATTTTTAGCCATTACATTATCTACTTCAGTATGTGTCCACACATTACAATCTCATTGACATCCATTGATGTGATTGTCAGTACAATCTAGGGTTTTGCTGCACTGACCTCATTCTTCTCCTCCAGGTTAGTGATCATCACTATGATTGGGGTTCTCTCCTGCCACACCATCCTCCAGAAGTCCCCCACTGTGTTCACGGTGGGACCCTGGGTGGCAATGTATGCACACTCTTCACCCCCATAGCCCTGCGCGCGCGCACACACACACACACACACACACACACACACACACACACACACACACACACACACACACACACACACACACACACACACACACAGAGAGAGAGAGACACACACACACACACACACACAAAAATATATTTTGTCCCATTACAGGTTTTTTCTTGTTGTCAGTGTGTGTGTGTGTGTGTTTAACACACACACACACACACACACACACACACACTCACACACAAACACACGCGTACACTTACTTTGAGATAATTAGCATTGATGTAGGTAGAGAGGAAATCATCTTCATCCTGTGACTTCAGGATCACTCTACTGTGTGTGTCTGGTAGTGGACAGTTATCATCGGAAAGAAAGACAGATGGCTTTTAGTGCAGTATTTACACAGACATATAACATTATGTTAGATGCACTGATATCTTTTTTTGTATTGTGTCTCAGGGTGAGACACAGACAGACTTTTAACAGACACATCAGAGCTACAAAGGCGATGTGATGCTATTCAAGAGAAGCAGCACACTGTTTCTACTGTTCCAATAGTTGCAGTTGTACTCACTAGGTAAGATGGTTTTGTAGCGGTTCTTTCGCACCAACCCTGGATAGTTATATTCCTTAGGGTCCACAAAGTTCATGGGAGTTTCCTGTTGATGGGCATAGAACAATGTTATGACAACTTAAGTATTGACCTGGAATCACCTCCACAAGATAACAAAATAGTAAGGACATTACCCTCCACATTAAGTCATTCACTGCTCTTTACACTAAACTGTTGGTATCTATTTGTGTTCAATTGAAAGTCTATGGAAAACTTCGGAACAATAACAAGTACATCTTTCTGCCTCACAGACAGTGGAATCCTCTACGGGTTTATGCATGTAAATATCCCTGTATCCATCCTTCATCGCCCACTAACAAGTAGTGAAAGAGCCTATGGTTATGTGCAGAGCTCCACGGGATGTGTGTGTAGGTGTGTATGTGGCAGTGTGTGGGAGCCAGGGGTGATTCTAGGGGGGCTCAGTCCATAATGAGACATGCATACAATACAAGATAACACACCATTTCATCTAATAATATCATCCAAAATTTCAGACACTGTCCAATTTATGCATCTGGGTAAGAAGAAAGCTGGTAAAAAAATAACCTGCGACCAAAAGCAGTGTGTCATTATGACAAGAATGAAACCACAGAGTAACGTTTTCTAAATAAAGGGTTGGGGATCATCAATACCCTAGAGAAAAAACTACATTAATTAAAATTTAAAAAAATCTCTATTGTACAAGGGCATATTGTACCTGTATCTTATAGCTGTAATATAATCAACAGAGAATAAGTGATGTGTGAAATGAATCTGCTTAAAAAACTATAGGAGTGAAGTTAAATATTATTTTCCCAATTGAAAACTGCATTCATATTGTTTATAAGATGTTATTACAATATCACCAACAGTACTTCAGTGATTCATGGACAACAGAACCCAACACACCAACAAATCCACCTATTCTGTGCCATTTGTTTAAATTTCATTTAGTTATGTTTGTGCACCTAAAAAGAGCCTAAAACCCCCTCTTTGGGGGCCATTGTACAATCATTTCTGGTAAGTCTGTCCTGTTAGTCTGAAATGCATAGGCTGGTGAACGCTATAGCTGTGCTCACATAAAACTCAGCCTGTAGACTCTGGTCATCCATGGCTCGCATGTGGAGCATGGCGGGGGTCAGGCTGTGTGTTCCTTGTCGAAGGTATTCCTGGGCTGACTGGTCTCTAGGGGAGAGCTGAGCACCATAGCCATAGGGCTCAGTGCAGCCGGGTGTACACATATCCAAGGTCAAAGACACATTGGAGCCCCTCCTGTGTGATAAATATTGAATCATGTAGAAATACAGCATGCATATTCTCATCTGTAATAGCATCTCCATATATGGTGGTAAAATGCATGAATGCCTTCCTGCAGATCCAGACAAACCAACGCCCCCCCCACGAAGTCCTGTGCAACATGATCTAACCTCTCCTGAAGTCCCACTGGTGTGACAGTGAGAGTGGCGGCGTCTGCCTCCATCCTGATGTCAGTGCCCATTTCAAAGACTGGCGTTTGTGGCACTGGGTCCATATCCAGCAGATCCTCTTGAGCATCCGTCCATTCCGACAGGGTGAAGGAGGGTTGGCGGCTCACAGACTGCCGCCGATCACCAAGATCCTGCGACACCGTCCCTGATGACCACAAGCCAGAGCCGTAACGCCACTTACAGACCATATGGACAACCTGAGGAAAGGTCAACAGAACGTGTCTCAATTTACTGCTCATTAAACATGTGAAACTAATTAAAAATGATGATCCACTCCATGTAGTTCACTTTAAATACTGTTGTGTTGTGAATCATAGTAATTCAATATTCAACAAGCTAAATGAACTGTCCATCACGTTTTACCATGATAACACAGATGGCCACACCAATCCCAGCTGTTCCATTGACAATCCAGTTGTGCTGCTCTGTGTTTACAACTTCCCTCATCAACAGCATGGACTGACCAGAGACATGATGACAGGAAAGGAAGTTAACACTTAATTCAGTCAATCTGTAAGGCCTCCAACGTGAACAGCTCTCCTGTAGAGAGATTGACACTTACGTCCATTCCAAATATTGGGTGGCAGGGTAAGATGAAGCCAAGATAGAAGTCAATGACCTGCAGGGCTTTGTAGATGGAAGAGAGCGGTCCATTTCCTTCTACCACAAAAAACACCCAGTAGCCCTTAAGGAGAGTGGGAGAGAAGACAGATTGTCAGCGTGCTCTCACCGCCCATTCATTCAGAATCGGGCAGAGTTGTATCTGCTCTCGGCTGAGAAGGAAACACAAATAAATACAAAGCAAGATGGCTGTATTATGTTAATGTTGGACCTGTATTCCAGCTGAACAGATATGATAGCATTAAGAAGATTGTCATACAGGTCTGTGTGCTGAATTGAAAACTAAAGCTTGTGCAAGGTTAGCTTAACTTAAGGCTACTTTAAAGCAGGCATTTATTCCAGTATGAAGCCATATGAGAGTAGTAATTTTATCCATGTCTTATTTTTCTGCTTTCAAAGGATATCCTTTCACATACTGTGACTTGGGAGACGACAAATAGTGCAGCCCAGCAGTGGATCTCGATCACCAGAGTATACACTTTGTGCATGAACACTTCTTCTCCCTGTGGATTTTGACCCCCAGTTGTTGCATCTTTGCAATTTTGGAGCCTGTCTTTTTTAGGGACGCCATCACCTAGTTTTTCAGTCTTTGTGGGCTCATCCAGCCAGACGGGGTCCTCGTCAGGCCTTAGAAAGATGGAGTCCTCAGTGTGGGAACGGGTGGAGCTGCTCAGCCGGCGGATCATGATCCCCCGTTAAATAAGGATCCTTCATGTTAAAAGATAAAAACATGAGGTATTATGTGTTTGCTGTGTATGACTAATGGGTAAATGTAATTCAAGCTGCACAAAGTTAAACTTTTCCATGTGAAAATATTTAGTAATAATATTTCAATGTGTATCATCTTTTCTTTTGTCACAAATAGAAAAAGACAATTTAACAAAGATATTGAGCATATTGATTTCCAGTTCAGTTATTGCTTGCTATGTTATTCAGGTTGTGTGTGTTTGTGTGCTTGTGCACTTGTAAATTAGTATGTAAAGACATATTCAGATGTATAGCTAAACAACTTGGAGTGGCTCTCATCTCCGCATCCTCTTTTCTCCTTTAGATAAGATTCTTTTGTGTGAATGTGTATGGGCGTGCATGCACGTGCATGTGCCCGTGTGTGTGTGTGTGTGTGTGTGTGTGTGTGTGTGTGTGTGTGTGTGTGTGTGTGTGTGTGTGAGAGAGAAAGATAGACAGAGAGAGGGAGGGAGAGAGAGGCTCTATTGTGGAGAGATGAGTCAGGGGTAGCGTGTTTACAGCCCCATCCGTTGCCAGGCAACAGAGTGGCTCTCTTCCCTCTCATCTATTCCACGCATTATCATCTACTGACAACACACACACACACACACGCACGCACGCACGCACGCACGCACGCACACACACACACACACACACACACACACACACACCTCTGTATCAGTCAGCAGTGTATCCAAAGCCCTTTTCGCCCTACACTTTCGTCCTTCAGCCATTAATAAATGTGTACATTTGGCTGATGACTGCCACGTGTTTTGTGTGGATGTGTGAATATGGGGGTCTGTAGGAGTGTGGTGTGCAGTTTTGCACACTTATCACTTTTGCCTGAATGTGTGCTGTTGGCTAAATTTGGCACAAGAGAGCTTGGAACCAGTTTATTTATTAATAATTACTGGCTACGGTGCTGAAGAAAAGGATTAGGTCTGTTGGAACATCAAAAACTATGAATTCTGTCACATGACTCACCTATGATATAGATGGCATGAAACTGCAGAAGTGAGTCAGATCACATGACCAGGATAAATCCCGTATCCTTTGTCAAGTAGCCACAGTTAGCCATTGTGAGGCAGCGTTGAATCTGAGGTAGAAAAGACAACATCCAAGCTTTACATTTTAATGTGTTTCAAATTCAACAAGAAAAAATACATTAAATCCTCCTCTTTGGGGTTCATTGAATAAAGGCAGCTAATAAGTTGTTTGTTCAGTTGTCCCTGTTAATAGTGGGGCAGATCAAGTGTGAATTACAAGAGAATCATTCACTTCCGGATACAAACACCAAAATTGGTACAGATATTCTTTGGGGGTTGATCTTTTGATAAAATCCATTAGCCACTTAAAAATCAAAGATGGTGCTCATTTTTCAAGAGACTTGCAGTGGAATGAGTAGATTAGGTCAGCGAAGCAGATATCCAGGCACAGCCAGGGCACGCTGGTGGCACCGCTGCTGTGAAACTCAGCGTGGGGTTCAGTGTCAGCTGAAGTTAGTTTGGTTTAGCCAAATAATGCCTTCAGTGTCCCAAATGCTGTCTAATTAGCCCCACATGAGTTAGCTAGTGTTGATTACATGTAGTTTAACATAGATGTTTCGTTAGCCAGCTGTGCCTAAATTGACAGGGTGTGCCAGCGCTGGAGAGCCAAGCCAAGGGTGAGGGGGCTATACATGACTTGTTCATGGACCGACCTGGAAGGTGTACAGATCACAGGGACTTACAGGATACTGAATGAACGATTGAGCTAGTTGTAGGTCTTTTTTTTATTATTCCCGAACCTAGTTGTATCCCATACTTTAATGTGCATGAGCACAAGGTGGTAAAAGGATAACCCCTCGGCCTTGATACACTGTGAAGAAAAGCTAATTAAGAAAAGCAAATTATCACTGTGATACCTTGATTACCATTCAAAAAATGGCAAATACAGATCCAGGACCATCAAAATTCCATACTGATTGGAGCAGGTGTTGTCTTTGCCAGAAGAATAGTAGTGAAGAGCTCAAGACACCATGATGGCTATGCTACGCTTGCGACTAATATTCCACTCTTTCATGCAATTAAGCAGATGTTTATTGTCCTGGATCCAGCCAGACTTCATGATGGTGGTGATATTGAACAAACTCTGAGGAGGAACAAGGCGCGGTATCATCAAAGGTGTCGCCTTATGTTTAACAATACAAAACTGGAAAGAGTTGAAAAAAGAACAGCAGAGAGCACTCAGCAAGAGGAATGCCATACCAAGCTGAGCAGAGCCAGTCTTGAATGTCAAATGTGTTTCATCTGTGATAAAGAAGCCCCGCCCTCTGAGCTCACGAGACAAGTGATGGCAATGAATCTCAATAAGAGCGTAAATGAATGCGTAAAAAAAGACAAAAAAGGAAAAGACAAAAAAAAGCAACCCGGCCACAATGGGATCCTCACCTTACCGTGGTATGGCAGTTTGCATGTCTCCATGACCTGTACAGCTATATTGGTGAAGTCTTGTACTACTGGCAGGGTCACCCAAGCCAAACAGGTCGAGGATAGAGACTGGACAAAGAGTGATCCAACAATGGGATTACATGTAATCTAAACTAGCTACCTGATGCGGGGCTTATTAGACAGCACTGGTAGGTTATATGGTACAAAGAAGCCAGTGAGTAAGTCCATGGGTCCAAATTTGAATACTGCATAGTGAAAAATGTATGATTTGACACCAATATTTTTCAAATAGGACAAGTTTATGCAATTTTATTAAGAAATGCCATGTTACTGTATATTCAATAGCTGACATCTTTAAAAATGGTCGCCATCTTTCATTTTCAGGTGTCTAACGGGTTTTATCATAACAGCTACCCACAATGAGTATATGTGCCAATTTTGGTGTTTGTATCCGGATGTGAATGATTATTTCAGTTATCTGCCCCACTATAATTTGTACTATTGATTGTATCAGATAAAATTAACTGTAATGGTGAGAATTAAGAAAAAAGACATTGTAAAACACTTAAATGCCTGTCTCCTCGATATTGGGGTTGTGCACATACAATTTTGTGAAAAAAATATTGAACAATTTCTGAGTTATTGAAATCCTCATTTGAGAAACGCACAGAATGATCCTAAAATCCTGATGGAAAAAAAAGATGGACCATAGGATGGATCAAGTCGTATCTTTTGCCTTATGTTGTTCATGGGAAATGAAAAATATGTAAATAGGAATAAAATAGGAAATTTAAATTATCCCAATATGGTGCATGCGGAGAAATGTCACGATGTGACTCATACTCAGCTGGTCACGTTGAGACATGTTTAGTAATCGTTTCATCTGAAGTCGTAGTGGAGTAACACCCTATTTGGCTCCCTGCTGTGCTTTCATGAGGAGAGGATGATGATGTAAGGTGACACAGTCAACTGTCAATATTCTTCCCCTCACTTTCTGTCTCTGCCTCCCTCAGACACCCAGACTAAGCAGACATCCCCAGAAATATATTCAGATTGCTCCAGTCTAATCAGTATGCATGAAGTCAAGTCTTCTCTCTCATCTCCGCTCCCTTCCTTCTGTGCCACTGGACCCTGTTGAACGAATGAGGTGAGCTCAGCGGAATATGAGACCACACCAGTAACAGGACTGTGTGTGTGTGTGTGTGTGTGTGTGTGTGTGTGTGTGTGTGTGTGTGTGTGTGTGTGTGTGTGTGTGTGTGTGCGTGAGAGAGACAGAGAGAGAGAGAGAGAGAGAGAGAGAGAGAGAGAGAGAGAGAGAGAGAGAGAGAGAGAGAGAGAGAGAAGAGGAGCTGAACAGAGTGGAGCTCTTTTTCTTGCTGCAAAGGTGTTTTTTGAGATGATGACGCCAGTTACCCTGGTCCGTTGTCATGGCAATGGGCATACATACAATGCACATACACAAGTAAAGTATCGACACAACATACGCACGTACACACACACACACACACACACACACACACACACACACACACACACACACACACACACACACACACACGCTTATATAAGATAAACTGATTCAATTTTTAAACAATAGATGGGCAGGTATGTGAGTGAATGGAGAGATGAAGAAGAACTAGTGACTTATTTTTATGTGAAGGTTGTCTGAAGCAATGACGCAGTGAGGTTGGTGTTTTGGTAACTGTGGCAACCATCATACTGTAGTGCACACACACACGCACACACACGCACGCACGCACGCACACGCACACGCACACGCACACACACACACACACACACACACACACACGCACACACACACTGCATGGACAAAGAATAATAAATATGTATCTACACTGGGAGAACAGTGACAATATCCATGTTTATCTCTTTGCTTTTATCGTTTGAGATAAACGCTGTTTTTCACTCACTTACTTTGACTGCTAAGTGCTTGTTTGGCTCAATGCATGTTTGGCACATTTAACCAGGGCTCTAGCCATGTAGAAACCGACAATGGAAAATGTAAAAATTCAACAGCTTTCAATTGCTAACTGTTCAGTTATTATATCTGTATTTTAGTTCTTAACGTGCTGCTTGTTTTACTCTCATTCCTATATTAAATCTTTAAAAACAGCATCTCTTGCTGACATTCTCAGCTTTGTAATGGTTACTTTCTTTCAAGCAGAATCAGTTCAATTTATATCCATCAACTTCTTCCAGCTCCTCATTGTAACCGTATGATATAAGAATCAAACTATATATAGTAATGAAATCTTCATGTATGGCAATTTTCACACAAGGCATGAGCTTCAAAATGCTTTACAACTAGCAAGTGACATGCTCTGAGTACTACATATAAAAATAAACATCCGATGCACACAAAGAGGGATTTAAATTAATTAACAGAAAATACGATGACTACTTAACTCCTTTAACACCAGAATTAAAATAATCTGGGATAAATGGACAACCAGCACAAATAAATTCACAACAAATCCAGGTAAGTCAAACCTGACAGCCAATCCAGTCTCATCCCTCACCAAAGGCCTACTGTCTTTGGGTCCTAACAAACACCACCCCCTCAATCTTCAAATAGAGTATGTGTGTCGAGTTTCCATTGATCTGCGTCCGTTTAAAGCACCAACTCCAACTGAGTATAAACAGAGCCATACAATAAACACGTGGCCCATATTCCAGGACGGAGAGGAATTAACATGGTTTATTATTTTTTTGCTTTGGGTGACAGCTGGCCTGTGTTTTAATGGACATTCTTTATGCACCAAGTGCCTCCATCTGGACAAATACTGTGTTGAAATCTGCTTTTCTGCTCTATTAAAAAAGGTCAGGATTTCTTCTTTGTTTGTTTATGTGTCTGAGTCATAAAAGCAAAATCTTAGGCGCAGCAGCATTTCCTGTTTCCAGGTGAATCAAAGGCATGTGACATATCAAGTGTTTTGTTGAAATGCTGAATGTAGCAGGGAAACGAGGTAAGAGGAAGCTCTTACTGAAAGTGATGATGGGATGGTAATGTGAGATTAAGTCACGAGGGCCAAGACCAGCCTTATCAACCTTGTTTCTGTCATGCACACCCACTGAACTGATAAAATATAGATATCAATGCACACATAAGCTTACATTGACATTAAAATGAAATAGCAAGTAAGCCTAGAGCCTTTTCTTGCACATCACAAACAGAAAATCAATCAACTCTATTGTTTACATACACTCCTACAGTTTCTTGTAGCAGTTTCAGGGGTATTCAATAAATTAATTCAATTACACATGTATAAATCTGCAATTTAACCTAAGATATACAGTGTGAATAATTCAAATGTGTTGCATAGCAAATTGATTTACTGCTAGAGATAAATTTGGATTTTCTGTGACAAAAAAATTGCTGATATGATTGGGCGGCATCAGAACATCAGAGCAGGAATGGCATCTTTATGGCATTCATATTAATACTAAAAAACATTGCAATCACATACTTCGCCACACTAAACTAGAGCGACCATAGTGCAGAGCTGGATGGATTAGTAATGAATCACCCAGGGAGGCGGACTGTTGCATCTCTCTCTGGTAACTCCCACACTGTCACATAGACATGATACAACACAGAGGAAATCAAGCTACGTGTGACAAAGGATGAGAGAAAACAGTCATAACAGCATCGAAGAACCAACCTGTTGGCAAAATGAACATACAGTTCTAATAATCTGAAAATAAACACGCACACCCACCGATCCATACCTTTTTTACAGCTGGGAAATCGCAGCAACCATATGAACCATGAAGGCTATGCTGAGGAATTGGTATTCACTTCATGTCGCACTGTAGGTGGGGGGATGGAGGAGACAGACAAGGGGACTAGACGAAGGTTGGAACAGTCACTCATGAGGATTAGTCCTCTTACCTGGCTGAGGTCGTCTTCACATCACCATCTGCTGCTCTGCTCCCTCTGAGCCAAACCCAAGAGCTATGCCAATCCCTTTACTGCTCCTCTGTCTGCGAGAAGGAGAGCGCTTGCATGTAAAAAGGAGGCAGCCCGACAGCGAGAGGCAGAGGATGTGTGAGGTTAGGAGAGGCAAAATCCACGACTGTGGGTGTGTGTGTGTCTCTGTGTGAAATGGAGATAGAGATAGAAAAGTGTGATGGGTTTTCATTTGTTTATATCCTAGAGGAGAGAGAGATCCACAGGCGGCAGCTTCGTCGAAGTATATGCAGCAAGAGGCTGTACGGTAGCCTAGGCAACAGAGCCAGAATGAGGGAGAAAGAGCGAGCGAGGGAACTGAAAGGCAAACGACTCTGTATGAGTGTGTGTGTGTGTGTGTGTGTGTGTGTGTGTGTGTGTGTGTGTGTGTGTGTGTGTGTGTGTGTGTGTGTGTGTGTGTGTGTGTGTGTGTGTCTTAATCACATTGCGGACACACAGAACTGTTCATACATTCAGACAAAGGGAACTCACCTCACCTAAAGATGGTCCCCACATGGTAAACCATTACATCTTAGGCTTAAATGATGAAAGATTTTCTACAAACGAATTCTTGTCAACATATACTGTACCGTAAAATGACAAAAGTATCAAAAAATAAAGCCTAACAGCAGGTAGAACTCTGAGTCATGAACCTCGATTGTTGCTGAAAAACCTGTAAGAACACATGAATGACCACCAACATCACACGGTGTGACGCAGCCGTTCATTACCATGAACACACACACACACACACACACACACACACACACACACACACACACACACACACACACACACACACACACACACACACACACACACACACACACACACACACACACACACACACACACAATGTTCATTACCATGAACATGTGTAATGAACTGCTGCACTTCATCTTGAGTCAATCCTACATAGACCATCTTGATTCCATAAACTCTTATCAAAACAATGAAAATGTATTAATCCACTGCAGAAAAAAGTCCCAAAGAAATGTATAATTCATTCCTAATTGGGAAGCATTTTCTAAAAAACTCTACTAGCAACACTACTAACAATATTATATAATTATGTGGAAGTGGGTTTGATGCTTCGAGTCACAGACAGACCAGGAAATCATGAAGTATTACCAGACTGACCCATCTCTGGGATTTGGTCTTTTCATTGTATTTCCTGATAATAACAAACCCCTGCAATGGGACAAATTTGTGTGTGCGTGTGTGCGTGTGTGTGTGTGTGTGTGTGTGTGTGTGTGTGTGTGTGTGTGTGTGTGTGTGTGTGTGTGTGTGTGTGTCAGATCAGAAGATCAGATCATAATACATGGCTGAGCAGTGAATACCCCCCACTGTCACCTCCTCTGCTTCCAAACTGTAGACTCTTCCTCCCACCTCTCTCACCCGGTCTCACTCATCTTGAGTGAAAAACCTCGTCCCTTTTGATTGTCCCTGTGGTATTACTGCTCTTATCTTCACACATGGTCCTGTTTGTTTTCTGTATTCTCCCTCTTCTTCCTCTTTTGCTATCACTACTTACAACTTCCCATCATGGCTAGTGACTCCCCCCTTCAGTGGGTTTTAGTCTCCCTCCCTCTTCTCTAGATATATGGTAGCTTTTCCCTTTCAGCTCTGATTTCACCAGCAGGAAACAAGCATGATCTGATCAACACAAACACAGCACAG
Source organism: Antennarius striatus (assembly GCF_040054535.1). Taxonomy (NCBI): domain Eukaryota; kingdom Metazoa; phylum Chordata; class Actinopteri; order Lophiiformes; family Antennariidae; genus Antennarius; species Antennarius striatus. The sequence continues at coordinate 14,982,816 of NC_090779.1, forward strand.
CACAGCACAACAATGACCTCATGTGTTTGTGTGTGTGTGTGTGTTTGATTTAAATGAGCTTTATAGACATTACCATAAAGTGGTTGAAGCACGATAATTTGAAAGTTCAGGAAAAATCAGAGTAGAAACACTGCAAACAAAGCATGATATATCACCTGTTAAATTAATATGGAAAACTTACAAGACAACAGTCCTTGATGTGCAAAAAGCAACATTAGCATCGAGGGAAGTATTTGTCTCTTTAGCTGTGAAAGGCTTTACAATGTTCAGAAGATACATGCTAAGTTTTTTAGCTGTTTGCTGAGTATCATATTATTATCATATCGTGTCATATCATCACACGGTAAAACTACTATAAAAGAAGACACAATTAAAGACAAAATGTTACTTAAGAGCTCCATAGACCTGAAAAAAACTGAGTGCTGAGGATTATTCAGTGTTTCGGAAGAGCTGAAATTGCAAGAAATAATCATTCTATTTTTGTTTTGTTTTTTTAACAATCACCTCCACCACCACCAAAGACAACAACAATAATAATAATAACAACAACAACTGGTAATTTCTCCAATAATCTGTTTGTTGTTCGCAGTGGTCGTACAGTACTATTACACTCTTATTTCTAACAATTGTTTTTTGAAAATAATAATTTGTAATATGTATTATATATTATGGACAATATTCACCACTATTTGCATGCAGTACCTCTGTGTGAACTAATGGGATGAAAGAAATGAAGGTTTTCCAGGGTTTTGATAGAGGGTCCTGTCATTTACTTGGTCCAGTTTTGATGCATAACTGTTAGATGTTGATTGTTGGTTTCAGAATACCAAATCGAGTCAGTAACTTGTTTTGCTAAAAAAAAAACTGTGATTGCATTAGTAGTCACACAGACACAGATCACTGGGACAGTCCTGATGCACCTCATGCCGATTCCATAAAGCAAACTAAGAATATTATACCTAACAAAATCAGGAGTTTTAAAATGGCTTCATGAATTCCATTCAAGCTCATGCAAGTTTAGTTTGAGTGCTCAGATGTCAAGCACACCGAAAGGTTTGAGTATAGAGATTCTGGATTCATCTTGACAAATGCAGACAGTAAAAACTGAGCAATGCTATTCAGTCATTGAATTATTGGAATTAAAAAAAGGCTTCCAACACATAGGAACAAAAAAAAAGAACTGTGCAAAAATATTTAAACATAATGACATGTCAGGGTGGGTGACACGGGGGTGCAGTGGGTAGCGCCGTCACCACACAGCAAGGCAGCTTCGAATCCTGCTCTGTGCAGTTAGCACGATATCCCCATGTCTGTGTGGGTCCTCTCCTGGTCCTCCAGCTTCTTCACACCTCAAAAAACATGTGCTTCAGGTTAATTGGCCATTCCAAATTGAAGGTAGTGTGTGAGTTTGAGCTTGCATGGTTGTTGGTCTTTGTGTGGGTGCACCGGTGTCACGCCCGGAGTTTCCCCGCCTCACGCCTTCAGTCAGCTGGGACAGGCTCCAGCTCCCTGGTACCCGCCATAGAGTATTAAGCGGTAGATGATGAATGAATGAAATGTCAGGGTGCTTAGATAGGCAGTAAAAGTTTTTTTTTAAAAAATCCTAACAAACAAATGTGGGGTGTTATTTGTCAAAGAAAAAATAGGGGGGATGTTTTCTTTAACTCATGAAAAAAGGACTACAGTATTTTCTGCACTATAAGGCGCACTGGATTATAAGGCGCACCCTTAATGAATTGTTTATTTTATAATTTATTTCATATATAAGGCACACCGGATTATAAGGCACATATAATAAAAAAATTGAAATAGATTTAAAGAAGTAGTGGCTGTAGTCGCACTATCCGTCCACTAGCTAGAGCATTCATGATGAGTACCTTTAATCAGCTGTGAATGGCCCCTAGTATTTCAATAAGCCATTCTGAGCCTCATCAAGGAACCTGATCACTTGATTCCTTTGCCATCTTAGAAAGAAGTCAACACGCATGGGTTTTTTTCCTTAGCTGAGATTTTCTGATGAAAGTACTGTAATATGTGTGGGTGTACCTAGGCAGCAAATGCCAGGAATGTCAGAACCTTTGAACGGACACACAGCAGAGAGGTTGGTATGCAATAAGACAAGACTTTATTGGTACGGGTCCTTCATAAAACAGGCGTGGAAGGGCACAGTCAGGTAAGGAAGATAGTTGGGGGGGAACACCTAAGCCCCCTAAATTGGATAAACCCCAGCGCATTGGCTATAAAACCACTACACCAAAACTGGTCACTCATTTAGGACACACCTAGGAAACACTGCACACTAAGATGAAGAATAGTCTACTAGACTTTTAGCATACGGCACAGGACGTGCTACACCCTTTAAGGCGCTGTGATATATTCCACCCAAGGGAACCATAGACTGTCCCACCCCTGGCCAACCACTCCCACCCCAAGTGGGAGTGGTTGGCCAGGGGTGAATGCCCCGAACGTGTTTTTTCAGGTATCAACTAAAATAAATTGCAGCACACCAGACACCTTTGTCTAGCAGTGACTCTGCTCTTAAAATTTCAGAAAAGGCTGGAAGTTCAGCTTTGAGGGTCTTTCATTCACCTTTATGCCAGTTTCTCCGTGTGTTTCCACAGACTAATAGAATGGACCGTCACTAGATTCCAAATTACAGCACTGACACTCGACAACAGCATTTTTTGACCAATTAAGTTTAAAGTGGGTTATTTCCAATAAAGTTTGACTGACTGATCTCAGTATTTCCAGTTGGGAAATACTGAGATCAGTCAGTCAAACTTTATTAATAGAATTGTTGAATGTTCTTTATGTTTTGCTACGTAAACGTATCCAGGCACCGGTGCTCTCCGCAGGCTGCTCTGCCATCAGACAGCAGCTCAGTCAGAGCCGGGACTTCGGTGACGCCCCTTGATTAGGGGGCGTGGGCCCGAGTGACTTGTGAGGGTGTCCCTGGTGGCGGAGTGCGGCATGACTGCCGGCCAGGCTGCAGGCTTTTTTTCAGCGATCATGTTTGTAACCAATGTTAATATGAATATTAATCCATATATAAAGATTATAAGGCACACCGCGGGTTTATGAGAAAATGATAGGCTTTTAGGTGCGCCTTATAGTGCGGAAAATACTGTAAGTCTTCTTTAGGGTAATTGTAGGCCCTATGAGCCTAGATTCCAGCTGGTAGCAATTCATAGACTGCAGGGATTTGGCTTGTGAACCAAAGGGAGGTGGGTTCAAGAGAAATGTCAGACCAATGCCACGTGGCTGACTATAGGCCCTTTGTGAGTTTGTGAGCTCCTTTCCGTCCAAGCAAAAGAGTAGGGAAGCAGCCATGTAACATTCAATTGCACACTAAATGATTCTCAACACATATAAAATATCAAAAATGTGAAAAAAGAGCCTCTGTTTCACTCTTCACCCCTACTGTTGATGAGTGACACCTTCATGCATGTATTTCTCCCACACATGCCTTCATTCCCTCACCAGCAATCAACTAAATGAACTCTGTCTGACTTTATGGTCTCCTCCTCATCCCTTTTCAGAATGACCTCACCTACACACACACACACACACACACACACACACACGCACACACGCTCACACACACACACACACACAAACACACACACACACACACACACACACACACACATACAAGGTCACGTCACACAGAGTAAACAGACTGAAAGCGTGGTGTAACCTAATTAATGATACAGGACATGCAGTTAATATCTGTAGCCTTGAGCCATTCTGCTCTCTTACTGTTACATCACTTTCTCATTTTCTCTCGCTGAAATGTACATTGACATTTTTATGCTGTTTTACTGTAGCCTCATAGAAACAACCATTTAAAAATAGTGACTTCCTGTAAATTTTGAGTAGACCTACAGACAGCGCATCTTTGTTCACACTACTACACTGCAAGTACTTCTGTCTATGCCACTACTGTTTATTACTACTAAATAATACAATGACAGCCACAAAGACAAACCCACAAAGACATAGTTTGATACTCCCAAATTGTGCCGATCTAACAGTTATACAGATGGTTGAGGTGCAGATATTCCTTCTCTATTGTTTAAGCAGGCAATACTTACGTGTGTTAATACTTAACACACTAATTGAACTCCCTATCTCTTACTTAACCAGTGCCATTCACAGATTTGACGGTGACTCATCATGTCATGTCCGGATGAGAACTGCTGCTTCCAGCTTTCCCATCTGGAGCCACTGTGTGAAGACTAACCAGCAGCAGGCAAATCGAGTGGAACATTTGCATTTGTTCAAATCAGGTAATGTTATGTTATTTATCTGATGACTACAGGTTGCAGTGGTCAGTGTGTTTCCTTTAGACACTATGTAGGTCTCATCGTATTAGAATTTTATATCTTATATAGCAATGTAACTGGCTTAGAATTTAAATTAGACAAGTGCTATATTCTGATATAATGATGCCTGTGACTTGCAGATTTTAACTTGTTATCCTGTGGCTATTCTTAATGATGGCCATGTATCATTATTATTATATCATTATATCACTATTACTCTTGTTAACTGTAATTCGTTATTCATTGATTAACTATCAAAGTTCATTATTCATATACTTTTTCATCTACGGCATCAAGACTTATAATTAATTACCCTATTTGTCCGTTAATCGTCATGTTCCTGCATTCAGTTATCCAGTGAATGCTGCACTTAGCTATCTAACAGTTAGCAATTTGACTGGCTTGTAAGTCATTTTAGTATCTTTATCCTGGTTCCTGCATAAATGATCAATTTGAAAGAAGAATTTGAAAGAGTGTTTCCTTCTTCTTTTCCTTTCGGCTTTTCCCTACAGGGGTCGCCACAGCGAATCAATTGCCTCCATCTAACCCTGTCTTCTGCATCCTCTTCTCTCACACCAACTACCTTCATGTCCTCTTTCACTACATCCATAAACCTCCTCTTTGGTCTTCCTCTAGACTTCCTGCCTGGCAGTTCAAAACTCAGCATCCTTCTACCAATATATTCACTATCTCTCCTCTGGACATGTCCAAACCATCTCACTCTGGCCTCTCTGACTTTATCTCCAAAACCTCTAACATGTGCTGTCCCTCTGATGTACTCATTCCTGATCCTATCCTTCCTGGTCACTCCCAGAGAGAACCTCAGCATCTTCATCTCTGCTACCTCCAGCTCTGTCTCCTGTCTTTTCTTCAGTGACACTGTCTCTAGACCAAACAACATCGCTGGTCTCACTACAGCTTTGTACACCTTTCCTCTCATTTTAGCTGAAAGTCTTCTATCACACATCACACCTGACACTTTTCTCCACCCGTACCATCCTGCCTGGACACGCTTCTTCACCTTTTTTCCACACTCTCCATTTCTCTGGACTGTTGACCCTAAGTACTTAAAATCCCCCACCTTCTTGATCTCTTCTCCCTGTAACCTCACTCTTCCACTTTGGTCCCTCTCATTCACACACATGTACTCTGTCTTACTGCGGCTAACCTTCATTCCTCTCCTTTCCAGGACAAACCTCCACCTCTCTAGCTTCTCCTCCACCTGTTCCCTGCTCTCACTGCAGATCACAGTGTTATCTGCAAACATCATAGTCCATGGAGATTCCTGTCTAACCTCGTCTGTCAGCCTGTCCATTACCATAGCAAACAAGAAGGGGCTCAGAGCTGATCCCTGATGCAGTCCCACCTCCACCTTGAACTCCTCTGTCACACCTACAGCACACCTCACCACTGTCTTACAGTCCTCATACATGTCATGCACCGCTCTAACATACTTCTCTTCCACTCCAGACTTCCTCATACACTACCACAGTTCCTCTCTGGGCACCCTGTCATCAGCTTTCTCCATATCTATAAAAACACAATGCAACTCCCTCTGGCCTTCTCTGTACTTCTCTATCAACATCCTCAAATCAAATACTGCATCTATAGTACTCTTTTTTGGCATGAAACCATACTGCTGCTCACAAATGCTCACTTCTGCTCTTAGTCTAGCTTCAACTACTCTTTTCCATAACTTCATTAATATAGTAAAAGTGGAGTACCTCAGGGTTATGTTTTGGCCACTTTTGGCCACTCGATTTTCTTGCCCTCATTTCCTCTCTTAGCCAATTTATATATAGTTACAAAAAACATTTTCAGTGCTATACTAAAGATACTCAGCTGTAAGTAACACTAAAGGCACACAATCACTCCAAAATTACAAATCGTGAGACATTTTCTGCTGTAGGTATGGGTAATTGGTACAGGTAAACAGTCTTATCAGAAATCCCGATTCATGCATTTCACCCAGACATGACCATTGCTTCATCATCTAGTCTACGTCATACGAGTGGTGAAAGTGTTCTGACGTTTCAGAATGCTGCAGCTATAATGTTAATAACAACCCCAGAATAGTTTTATGTTACTGCCTCACATTGTCTTCCTAGTCTTTTATATATCAGAGTTTAAGGGGCTTAAGTAATGTATACATTTGTAAATGGGCATGTATTAACCCCACTATTGATTATTTTCTATTGTACTTTCTGACTTTTAAACCTCATGAGTTGCCTTGTGCTTTACCTTCTCAGGCTATACTGTAGTTCTCCTCTCTGTTCCCAGAGTTAAGAAGAGATCAGCTGGTTCTTCTCGTATTGTGCCCTCTTCCTCTAGAATAATCTCACATAGAACCTAGGAAATGAGCAGGATTGTGGCTGTTTTTGACAGACAAAAGAAGAATGTGACTTTTTCCCAGACTAATTTGGGGAGCAGGAACTACTGGGGAATCACATGCTGTTCTTAAATGGAGCATCTCCACCCTTGCTGGAGGGCTTTGCCAAGACAATCACATCACCCCTCTGTTAGTATTCTCTTTTCAACATTGTACAGTCCCACCAAGGGACAAGACAGATCAGACAGATTTAAACAGTAGATTAGGTGTCTTTGTTTACTGCAACCTTCAAATCTAAGCAACAAGCTCAACAGGGAATATATAAACAAACATGTTTGTGGAAAATTATAGCTACTATGACCATTTCTACACATAAACAAAGAAGGAGAGACAGTCATGCTGATAGAGTGATGGAGGGCCGAGTACCATTAGGAATACCTTATACTGGTAGTTTTTGTGAGAAATTCACTGCAAATATTTGAAAAGGTTTCTGTATTCCCCAAATCAAAACACAAATTTACAGAATGCATTCAGTCCACACCTTTCATTCAAATGCTGAACTGTCAGACATAAGGAGCATGGCCCATAGTCTTCCATAGTCCAAGGGAATTAAGGCTATCATCGTGGCTTGCAATGTTTTTATCATGTTGTCATGGTCCTGATTGAGTTCTAAGTATAATTACTATATTTCTGTTTTATTTTGTTATAGAGTTCTTGTGTCTTGACATGTGCTTCCTTTTGTCCTTTGACTTTTTTCTGTGACATTTAAAAGTTCCCATTGGTTATCAAGGTGGAGAAGCAGAGAAAAGTTAGTTGGAAAAGGGTTCTGTTAAGGTTTGACACAGAAATGAGGTGATTAGGTTTGGGAAAAGCTGATTGAATTCCTTCAGACAACATGCAAACTCCCGTGGTCCAGGTCGAAGTCATGTATAACTAAGTCCTCAATCCATACTTACAAAAAAAAGTATCATCATTTTGACCTGGCTCTAGAGTCATGACAAAAGAAATGGAGAAGCAAACTGAGGGTAAATGATATCAGATTAATTTACCCAAATAATTTCAAAACAGTGTAATTCGATGTGAGTCTCAGCAAAGCTACTAGTGTGTGTGAACGTGAGCATGTATGAAATGTGTTGAATAGATGTTGACTGGATGATAGAAACAGTCCCTTAGTCAGTGAACCAGGCAGTTGACAGACAGACTGGGTATAAAGGTGGGATAGAATTAAACATCAGATGAATGCACAGAAAAAACATACTGTACTCTGGGAACAAAACAGTGACGTGCGGTCAGGGGATCATAAAAGAAAAAAATGGAAAATGGAAAAAAAATAAATTAAATGGTTATATTTATCCAGTGATGTGCATTATATAGTTATTTTCCATTTATCGGCACCAATTTTACATTATTTTTACTCAGAATCGCTGGATTTTCACATTTACCGCTGAAATACTGAGCAGAGACCTGCGGTGAGGCACCAGCCAGCTGAGCCTCACCATGGATTGAACAATGGCTTGACTGGCTGTGCTGGCAGCTCAACAGTGAGACCGTAATGCTATCTCTCAATATGTCGCTATTAAAATATTCAAACACGTTTGCTCCATGAACTAATTTCCATAATTCATCTAATGTATATTAATGTACAGTGTTATTTTGTAAACAACAGCATGTGTGTAACGTCTTTCTTGAGTTGAACGGTCCTGGAACTGCTGGGAAAAGGCACAAAGTGAGGCCCGCAGTTCTTGTGCCCTATGGTAGGGAGCGCTGGTAATCCCAGGGATTCAGCCAAGTATTCGTCTTCCTCGGCCGTAGAAGAAGTGACAGCAAATTACAATCTATAGTCAGCGCGTCAAGCTCGGCCTTTTCATTTGTTTACTGCTCGCCTTGCCTTACTATAAAAATGGAGGATTACACTGTATATCTTAATTCAAAATTTTTTAGATGCTTTTGTTCAGAAGGAACTGCGTATGGACTTCATTAATAAGTAAACATAACATTATATACCTGTACGTGTATGTAGGTTTTTTAATCAAATGTGCTTATTTGTGTCACAGCTTGTTTGTGTAAATAATTCTGCTATTACACTTTAAACATAACCCACTCACTGTTGCTTGTTAAATGGTGAATAAGCTACACTTTAGGTTAGTATGTTTGTAAACATCTTCATCTGATTATGATGAAGTCATAATCAGATGAACAAAAGCACAAATGTTGAGGATAAGTCTGCAGAAGAAAGCACAGACAGTCATGCTGCAACCATCCCCTGAGGATTACATAACATTTCCTTGAAAATGGTGGGGTCATGGTGACCACTTCATATCAACTCCATCCAGGCACAGACTGGGACTAAATAATGGCCCTCCAACTATATGTCTATCTCCATTAATCACCATCAGCAGGTCACTCACAATAACAGCCATTGCAAAACTGTCTCTGACAAAGTGGCGGCAGCTTTGGCATCCAGCCTACTATTTAAAGGTCAGCTATCATCCACGTCTTCGACAATGTGCAATAGTTTTCCAGTTGTGCAAAACTTAAGAAGTATTCAAATTTTTCAAAAAATTTTATACACTGATCATAATCTCTGAAGGGAAATAGTAGTTAATAATAATAACAATATTAATAATGAATAATTCAATATAACCTAATCAAAGCCCCAAAGATGCTTACACAGCACAATGTATCTGAGGTTCAATATCTGTAACATGATCCATAACAATGTAAAAGATGCTCATACGTATTTATATGTGAACAGAATATAGATTACCTGCCACATCTCTATTTTTGTCCCCAATATTTTATTGATCACAGAATGAGAAATTCTTCTCTGCATTTGATTCATCCTCCAGAAGCATCTAAGTGTCATAAGTAGATGTTTTAAATGGGAATCCTGCTTGACATACTGGTCCAGATTCTGAATTGTAGACCAGCAGCAGAAACTGAGAAAGCAAAAGCAAAGTCTTCTTATGCTCCAAGTACTTTGTGCTTTGTCTCTCGGTCAGAATGTGATGTAGTCAACAGCCTCCACATGTAAATGTGTTCATTTTAAACCTCTAGTCAGCCACATGTTGTTAATGGATTGCACATCTTTCAAGGAAAAATGCATTTTAACACTCAGTCCTTCTTTACCCTCCTGGTTTGCCGTTCTCTGTCACCATCCTCCAACTTAACTGCAGCTTCTTTTTACAATTTTATAAATAATTTTAACCATTTTAATCCTGATTTTGTTTGTTAGGTCTGTCTTGATTGTATACCAACCAACTTCATGCCGTATGCAATCTGAAGAAGCAGTTTGTTGGCATTCAAGTTTTTTAACCTTTCAAAAATAAGAAGGTAAATTCAATCATCCATCTCCTGGAAGACAGGACAGACAACCACTCACACACACAAACACACACACACGCACACACACACACACACACACACACACACACACACACACACACACACACACACACACACACACACACACACACACACACACACACACACACACACCTACAGACAATTTGGAGCAATCAATTCACCTGAGCCACATGTTTTTGTGCCAGAGAACCCACACAGACACGGGGAGAACATGTAAATTCTGCACAGAAAGGAATCAAACACAGAACCTGCCACCCAAAATAAATTTCAAGGCTAATATAACAACACAGTTAAATTCAATTACTTTTAGATGTCCCTCCTTTGGAGCATGCTTGTAGAAATTTAGCAGTAACATGATAACTAGTCATTCATTTAAACCGAGGCTGCCAGTTAAATGGTAGAACCACAGATTGAGGATGTACAGATGGATGAACACGAAACACAAGACCCAAAAGTACCAAATACTCAGGAAACAGTCATGTTTTACTTCCTTGTTATGTTATACTTTCTGAAAGTATACAGATACAGGTATGTGACTCTCAGATAATTTGGGTGCATTGGGGATGAGCCCAAAATTGGACTTTATGGAGCAAAAATTCTAAAAATATATGTAGTGAAATAAAAAGTTTCCCTGTCAACTTTTATAATGTTTGTGATACAGTGGGTTGACACAATACACAGCTGTGGGCACAATTACCTTTCTTTGTGAAAAACAAAGGTAAAGTGTTTTCATTTAATTTCTGATTTGTAATTATATATCTGCATGTATTAAAATCATATTTTTGTCTAGAAGTAGGTAAAAAAAGTAGTTCTTTAGCTTTCTTTTGCTGAAGAATTTAACTGTAGTTTATATATTTTCATGCATTCATTCAGTTTGATTATTTTGTTTCATGCTGCAGTACGGCTGTTTTCTGCAGATAGACTTGCGCCACACCACACAACAGTTATTTACTGTTTCCTGTGGAGCGTTCTGTGACGAAGCTGATAAAAATGAACATGACAAGTCCATATTTAGTACGCTCCACTGAGTCCTTTTTATTTCTGACTCTGCCTTGAACAGAAATGAGATGTAGAAAGAGAGCTGATGGTGTTTCAAATCATCCCTACATCACTCTGAGGTATTTGTTGTTTTAGTCTTTACATAAACAAGTTCCAACAACTCTGACAAACTGTTGTGACTTCTTACAAAATAGTAACTATTTTATCTGAATCATTGTTTTCAGTATCTCTCCGTGCCTCTCTCCTATTGTTGAACATCATTGTTTTACCATAGACTAAATTAAACTATGCACTTCAGGCTAATTGGTTGGTCCCAAATTGTCCATAGGTGTGAGTGTGTGCGTCTACGCGCAAAAAACAAAAGTTGCAGACGGGGTTGGGCAACTTAATCAAAAATGTAATAAGCTTTATAGACTCAGAGGAGGCAATAGCACAATTATGGTGATGTCACCATGATGCCATTTTAGTCATTTCACTTGGAGCTCTCTAATGCCAAATAACTGCTGTTACCTCACCATGACCCACTGTCCTCCCCCAGTGACATATTTTAACCTCACAGATCTGTTTTAGAAGTATCATGATGGTGTATCATTAGATGTGCGCATCCAGATATTTTAGTGTCTTTTATTTTTGTAACTGCCTCTCAAAATGTTGAATAAAAGTGAATAAGCAGCCGATCACAGTACAAAATTGGCAGTTGTACTTAGACATGCCTCAGAATTGACTAAAGTCTTCCTTGGCTTCAGATCCACCCCAAGACAATATTTCCTTTTATTCCAATACAGTACTTCTTTTTAAAGGCATCTTATAGACATATGGACCGATGAGTATGACGTTCAAATCTATGTTCATATAAGTTCAAAATATGTTGAAATAAAATGAAAAGAGACCTGCTAGTTTAGAAGGCAGTTGGTGTCTCCATTATTTTTTATTGTGAAGAGCTAATTTGAAACAGCACTCCTCTTCTTACAGCAAAGCAAAAGGTTCACATATAACAACATAAAAACGACATTTTCTAATGAAGTGATCGCTTCTCTGCTAATGTCACGCTGCAGTGATCTTGTTTTGTCTCTCCAGAGATGCAGACCTGACCTGGATGCAAAATTAGAAGCGGAATCAGTGGGATGGGACACACCTGGATCCGGCCCCATGCACATGAGCTATTTGTCAAAATGTGTAAAAATTAAATCTTAATTCATTTTCCCACGAGGCTTTTTTGATGTAGTAAAAGAAGTGTTGTATCACCTGAAGATTAGAAAGAAAGACAAGAAAACATGGTATGCAAGTATCTGACATTAACATTCACTAAAGTCAGGTCTACACAAGAGGCAGTCCATTTTCTGCAACATTTGCTTCTTGCCTTGTTAGAGATGCATTATGGAATACTATGGAACAATGCAGCGTTAATGCATGTGATGAGGTTAGGTTTTTTAATTACGATCTAGATCTAAGAGAACAAAATACATGTTTGGAGGGGGTTAAATATGTTTTCAGTCACAGTGCAGTAATGGAGAGGGTTAGACACTACTTTAAATATGTAGAAGACATGATGTAGATTCAGTCATTTCACATTTTCCATCGGTGAAGGTAAGAGGTTACATCTACAGTGTATGAGTAACAGATCCAGGTCCACCGCGAGGGAAAATGTTGGAAAATCATTACCTACTGATCAACACATGGATCCCAGCATAGCGAGTGGGTTAGGGTTAAAGTAAGTGGTAGACTTTTGCTTAAGCTGCCATGAACATGTCAAAATACATTAAAATCACTCTGAAAACATCAACTTACAGAGGCAATAATACAGCAAATCATTGTTAACAGTGGTAGAATAATACAATCCCCGAGTGTATCTGTTCTTTATTAACCTCAATTTATTGATCAGGCTTGACAGACAAAAGTTTAATACCAATCAACCACAAAAATGATTATTTTAATAGAAATGCCAAATCATCCTTGGATGCAGCTCGTCTAATCAATAGCGTTTTGAACATCAAGGGTTTTTCTTTCAAGCTGAAGTTTGGTTTGGCTTCACTTGACCCCCCCCCCAGTGAAGCCAAGCGTCTCTACACAGAGGAGGTGATCCTGAAGCGGAGAGTGAAGTGATGAGAGGAGTGGCAGTCAGTGAAAACTTCCCGGGTGCCGCTCCGCCCCGTTAACAGTGAGGGAAACTTTCCCTCCTCTGAGTTTTAACTTTCCTCATAGAGCGGTAGCTCGTTTTTTTTGGGGGGGGGGGGTGTTGAGAAATAAAGTCTAGATGTTGTCTCTTCAATCCACAAACAAACGTGGACGTGAAAATGTTCACCAGGTAGAGGAGTCACTTGAGTCTTGACGCGCATGATGAAGCCGCTGCTGCGCCTCGGAGTCTTTCTTCTGGTCTTCATCGCACCGATCAGGGTAAGAAACGCTTCTGTCATCCGCGATCTGCGCACATTTGAACAAGAACTCTGCTGCTGGTGTGAATCGTGAATCTACCCGGGTGTGAATGATGAAGGTCAGTTTTCAATCACACGGCTGCACCTGTTTGGAGCAGACAGTTGGTGCAACAAACTTGTTGAAAGACACCTGAAAAAAAAAGAAAGAAAAGAAATCCAGGCTCATCCAAGGTGTCATAGAAACTTCGGTGAAAAGAGGTTCGCAGTGGCTTGTGATAAAATGAATGGTCGTCCTTTGAGAATTAATTGGATTCGAACGTCTGTCAGCAAGTCCGCCTGTTGAATGCGTCAGAGAGAGAGAGCTCACACAAAGGAGGACTTTTCAGGAGAGAACACATTATGTCTAACGATGATGGACAGACGGGGACGAAAATGTACTTTTATTTTAAAAACCTCTCAAATGTTGAGTAACAATGGAAGCCAGGTGTCTTTATATTTGGGATCTTTTTATTGGTTCATTGTTTATGCAGGAGGGCACAGTTTAGTGTCCGTTGATGGGACCTGAACAAATCCTGTAGAACAGAACATCCAACCAGATCCACCTGTCCTTGTCCCACTGGTCCTTCTGGGGTGGGGTGGGGTGGGGGGGGGGAGAGAAGGGGTGAGAGAGGTTGAGAATGGCATTTGAGGACGTGTGAGGCAACACAGAGGGGTCAGGAATGGAATGAGGAGCAGCTCAGTGTCCCTGTCATTCCTGTGGACACAACTCCAACCAGTTTATTAGTTTAGGGACATTTAGGATAAGGAGAGGTGTGACATCGCCTCTGGCAAATTCCAAAGACTGTAATTAATGGCAATGTTGCATCGGTCTTTGTTTATGATTATCATGTAATAGTAGATAGTTAATGATTGTGATAGTGGATGACAGTGAAAGAGGACATGGTGTGAGGGAAGAGGATGTAGAAGACAGGGTTAGATGGAGGCAACTGATTCGCTGTGGCGACCCCTGAAGGGAAAAGCGGAAAGGAAAAGAAGAAGTTGAATAGTAAATGATTGCAAACTTTCCTCCATACTGGCCAAAACACTTTCATTAACTGCGCAAATTAAAAAAAAACAGAAACATCTTCCAGTCGCAACTCTCATCTCCCTACAGAAGAAGTGTGACAGTAACCCAAAAGTGTTCAGGGAGGTGGACTGGGTCGATATTCAAGAATTTAGAATTTAAAATGTGTAACTCTTTAATACCAGAGAAAAGCATTTTAAACTCCTTCAACACATTTACTTTGACCAGAACTACATTTCTACATATAAACACTCAAATGTTCTTTAGCCAATAAAAAGAAAACTGAGTATCGTCTACTTGAGTAAGGTTGTACATTTTGGAGCAGTGATGACCACAATTAATTCAAATATTAAAAAGTTGAAAAGTTTGTTGTTGAGGAACTCATCAGAGGCAGGTTTGTCTTGTTTGGAGACATAAACTACTCCTTTTGAAGCCTTGTATATCTGATAAAATCAGTGATCACAGGCTAATACCACGACGAGACATTATTTACACACAAAAAAAATATCAGAATAAGTTCATAAAGGTTTGATTAAACAAAAAAATTTTTTGAACCAAAAGCCTGGTATAAAGTATAAAGGAAGTTACAGCTGAAACAGGGGAAATATTATACTTCCTGTAAAGGAAATGTTTTGCATACTGTACATGTACTATTTCCACTAATCTTACTGTAACAACGTATTCTGAATGTAAATTACCCTGCAAGGTCAATGTTTTTTGTACTATGCTCTGTTTGATGTATTCCTGTGTCTTGGTTAAAATTAGTCATACCTTATATTTATTGAACTGTCATTGATGAATAAGCTTGTTTTACACCACAGCTCTTGTTCGTCGTCTTCCTCAGAGGCCAGCAGTTAAAGCTCATGATGGTGTGGGAGGCTAACAGCAACATTTTATTTCCTTATCATCACAGGACATTTATAACTCCTGAAAAACATAGATGCATATATTAGTTAATTAAATGGTCAAAAGAAAAGACACTTTTATCAGGTTACTTGATAAATGTTATTGCAGAACAGTACTGACAGTACAACATGTACTAAGGTCAGAAGGCCATGAACCAAACTGCCGTTGTCCACATGACTAAATTCGTTCATGATATGGTAAGTGTTGCTTTATTGATAAAATTATTTTGCACATGATGAACTGCAGAAATATTTCTATTTAATTCAGTATAATCATAGTAATATATTTAATTAGTTCATCATTTGCAATGTTAAATATTCCATATCATTGTTTATTCCTTGATGAATCTAATGTTCCTATCGGGGATGGTAAAATTCCA
This sequence comes from Antennarius striatus, assembly GCF_040054535.1. NCBI lineage: Eukaryota > Metazoa > Chordata > Actinopteri > Lophiiformes > Antennariidae > Antennarius > Antennarius striatus. The sequence goes on from NC_090779.1 coordinate 14,998,555, forward strand.
TATTCTGTGTATGTGTGTTATAACTTTTTTGGAATATTTGGTGTGAATTACACATAATTCAGTTCCCAACTGTCCATCCTTTCATGATTCTGTTATTTCTATAATTGACATTTTCAGCCAGAAAAAAACAACAACTTCTGTTTTAAGTACTTGATATAATGTGCAACCTTTTTGTAATTGATCCAGCTTTTAATTACTTTTCTGTCAGAAAGAAAATCAAAACATAACCCAAAATGAAATTGTTTGGTCAAATACACTCTCAAGAGAGTGCATGTGAATGAAGGGAGAGCTTGCTGCTCATCTGCTAATGACCCATGAAAAGTACGACATGGTCCAATGATCTTTTTATGGAGATTTTTCCTGTTGTGTTTCTCTCTCTTTGTCTTTGGCCTCCTCACAGCATGTAAAAGTGAGTTAATGGTGAAGTTGGTAAGGGTGGGAGACATCTTGGAACAAGGAAATGTAATGTTTCACTTGCCAAACTGGTCCTGTCTATGACTTCTTTCTTGATAGTGGCCTTTGTAATTCGTCATACTTGTATAAAATGAGGGTGATGACGTATGTTGTGCATCTGAAAACAAGTATTCCTCTGTAAAATGTATTTCTTCTGTCACTGACTCTCCAGATCAGACACCAGAATCCCTCTTGCCTTTTGCATCTGATTGTTAATCCATGGTGCAAAAGTTGCGAGTCAAGTCCTCCTGCTCCTCCTCCACCCACTCCCAACCAGCGTTTATCAAGACAATCCAGTTTTGTATTAACAATCCAAAACATGTTGCTTCTGACCTGGGCTATGACGAGAAGCTTAACTTGTACACAATGAAAATACAAAGAGTCACAGTTCCCCAGTCCATGTAAATGTGACTCGGGCTTCAAGCTCATCTTGAAAGGCCTTATTGTCAGCAGATAGCTATCATGTTACCACAGTTCATTAGTTCTCTGGTAAAGGCAAAGTGAAAGCCAAAGAAACAGTCATGATGCCATTAGGGATGCACTGATTCCACTTTTTGCCCGGCCAAGTACAAGAACAACTAACATTTGAGTTCATGCCGACTCAGAAGACACTTACGAAAATAAATGTTAACATAGCAGACAAGACTATTAACATTTGGTTAATTTATTTTACTCCTAGTCACGTTTTTCTTTTAATCAAATTATAGTTTACAAATCCTCTGGACAGTAAAGTAGAGCATAGTTTTGGATCTTACTCCACTTTTCACATCTTCACTTCCATTGAAATATTGCCACAATGCTGACTTTGCCTTGCCGCCACCTTACTTGCTTAGGTAACAGAACTTAATATTCATTGCGGTAACAAGCAGTGGAAAAGTACACAAGCCCAGCATCACACTGATACTACCATCAGTATAAGAGCGGGTACTGTTTCAATGTCTGAGCATAATATAAAATGGAACAGGTATGAAAATAAATAAAAGTAAAATCAACAGTATCATGAATTTGAATTACTTAAAATAAAAATAGATTTTTTCATATCAGTTTACAGACTCATCAAAAAAACAACAGCACTGTTTTCCTTGGGCTGGCATGTTGCCCTGGATTCTTACCGGTACATGAAAAATAATTATTGTAATACATCAAGTTGATTGCAACTTCCTTTAAAATCATTTTGATTTTCAGGATGGAAATCAGATTGAGATCTGGACCGCTGCTGGCCATGTCATTGACTTAATACGCTTTTCCTGAATGAAAGTTTTTACTATTGATGGAGTCAAACAATGTCCAAAATTTCAATGTACACCTGTGCATTTACTCATGAGGTAATGTTAGTTGGTTGTCGTGATGATATAAACATACAAATTTGCCTTCCAATTTAGTGACACACTGTATGCTGAGGCCATTTCTTGGTCCTGTCATGCTTACATGTTGCTTTAGGAACAGCCAGTGCTCTGCCTGAACCTGCGGCATCTGTTCATTTTAAGTGGATCTGTAGATGTTTTTTTTTTAATTTTTCATTTGGTTTTCACCAAATCTGCTTTTTTTGAGATAGACAGCTTGCCTTTTTCATTCAGCTAAAAACTTAAATTCAACATGGTTGTGTGATGATTATGGTTTTGCCATTTATAAATGATGTTCTCTTCAACGGATGATCATCGAAAAGTTAAATGCTTTGAGTGATTAACCGTCAGTGGCACTCAAAGTTAATTTAATTCTCCAGTCCAGAAGAAGTGTAGCTGGATAATGTCATTAATGAGCACCAGTCAAATGTAGGACAGTGGAAGATGTTGTGGAAATACTGATATGAATGTGACCTTTCGTTTTTATACAGATGAATAGAGATGATTGTAGAGATTAAGCAAAAATAGTTGTTGTTAATTTATTATATAATATTTGTGACAGGACTGGCTTTCATTGGACCCAGCACAGGAATTCTGATAACACAGGGAGACCTGTTTTTCCTTTGGTGCCACCAGGAGGCTGGTATTTTCATTTTTTTATTGGAATGTCTGAACAACTATTTGGACCTATTGCCATAGTATTTCATAATTTTCTTCTTCTCATCAGAATCAAACTTCTGATAAAGCCACTGATCATAGGAGCCATTAAAGCAAACATTGATCTTCAGAGTCTTGATTTGGAAACAGATTTGGACATTTTTAACCCTTGATTTTTACGTAATTTTAAGGGCAGCAACTATTCTTAAGCACAAAGAAGCCAGTCATTGCTAAATAAAGGTTATGCTATATTTTATCTGCTCTTCCTTCCTTGCGGTGACCATACATCCCAGGTTCCACTTTAACACATTCAAACATCACACCATTCATCACACTTCTATGATCATTTTAATGGCCTAGCCTTCTGTGCCCAGACTCTGTGGGAGTAAGTATAAATGCATTTATGCTCCTTGTTCAACTGCTGCATGACCAGCATCATCAAGAGGAAGTACCCAGATGGATATCTCCAGCCAGCGGTTTAGAACCTGCCACAGTGCTTAGAACAGTAAATATTACATCACTTATTTCCATAGCCTGTGATGTGGCCGGCGATAACAGCGGTGTGAGTGTGGGAGGCTGATATGGAGTCAAAAACTCATCACTGAAGCCATGAACCACTGCATGGGAATGTTTGGGTTTTTTTTGGAGACGGAAGATATTTTTACAGATTCATGTTTTCTACAAGATGACTTTAGGAGCAACTAAAGCAATCATCAGTAGATAAAGTTAAAAATAAAAAAATCCCTGCAAAAGAACCCTGCTCCCCACATGTAGTATTCCTATTGCTATGCAACTCTTGGATTTAGATCATTTCTCTATGAAGACATACACTGATGAGTTTTAACATAATTGACTAAACTGTTACAAATATCCTGGTCACATAATTTTTAATAATATATAATAAAATTTAATAATATATACTGTATAATAGTTAAAGGATTGGACATAAAATCCTGACTGTACTCCTTTTTCCTGACTTTTTTACAGTAATGTTTTGGTAGCTCCATGCCACACGTCCCAACATTAAAGCAGATCTCATTAAAATCTGTCAGTGTGTTTATGTGTTATAGATAGAAATGGTGGAAATAGCCAAGGATATATTATCCTGGATGAATGCCTTTTGCCTGACAGACCAAGGGGTAGAAGTAACAAAGGAGTATCATTGATTTATTGTTTCCTGTCTAATTTATCGTGGAGTTTGACAACAAAAATTTAACAGGCTAAAAAAACAAAACAAAACAAAAAATTAAATAAAAAAACAAGTGGTTCAATCATGCAAAAACCCATGAAGACAATTCTGACAAAAAGTTTAAATTTTTTGAGAAAATATTTTTGAGAGATTTAATTTTATACATTCTTGATTAAGTGTTCTTTCCAATGAAATGTGTGTTTGGCTTGTGTGAAATAATGTCTAATGGCACAGGACAAAGGGAGGAGCGCTAACTATCTACGTGGATCGAGACGGCTTTAAATCAACCTCGAACGTTTCAAGAGAGAAATGTGGATAATATTTATGAGCCGGGTTTTTTTTTCTTGTTTTAATGAGGTGAATGTATGAAGTACAAATTAGCGTTTAAATTAAAAGTCCTTTATGTTGCTCAGATCTGTTATCAGGACTCCTGGGTGGGCACAGGAAGTGCCAGAATGTTATGTTAGCACAGAAACAATGAGTAGTTTGCTCTTGAGCTACTGAGGCACTGAACTTTAAATAGAGAACAAGCTGCCAATTCATTAAAGGCCGGAATAGGAAACCAACTTTCACAACTGTAGCGGCACACTGCGTGTGACGTTTTCTTCAAGAGGTCAACAATTTGTCAAATGACAGACAAATCCAGAGACCTTAAAGCGAACAAACGAACAAACTACAGTAGTTTTCTTTTGTGCAACAGCTACCTTGAGTATTGTTGCTAGACACACGCACACACGCACTCACACACACGCACACGCACACACACACACACACACACACACACACACACACACACACACACACACACACACACACACACACACACACACACACACACACACACACACACAGGGGCAACACATAGGGGCCATCATATCATCAACTTCAACCAGTGTTCTTGGAGAAGCAGAAATGCAGCATTCTTTCCTTCTCTTTCTTTTTTTGCTATGAGTTATGAGGAGCAGAGTTAATTGTGGATATCTCAAACTTTCAGGTGACTTCTTGATTGCTTTTAGGTCTGAGTGTTATTATAGAGGAAGGAACTGTTGGGCGTTATCAGGAGGCAAGCCGCAAAGACACTCTTGGGAATGAAAGGAGATCAGGGTGGCGGGCAGGCTGCCTTTAAGGTTGATGTAATGTTTGTCTAGTGGTCAGTAGAGCCGTTTCCTCCTCCTCCTCCTACTGGCCAATCAAAGGGCACAGACACAAAGCGTCATTGGCTGAGCCCCAGTTTTAGGAGAGACAAGTAAATGAAGTACTGACTTAATTGCAGTGGATGATATGTGATAGAGTGTCAGAAAATCTTTGGCACTTAGTCTCCAGAGGGAAATTGAGATCAAAGGGCGTCTGAACTCCAGACACTAGTAGCAGTGGTGGTTAATTAATTAGTGAAGCTTTAAAGAAAGCTTGGATGGATGTACAGCAGCTTGGATAAATTGGACAAATGGGGAGTCTAATGATGTGTCATTGTTTTATGGGATGTGTGTGATCAGCTCAGCTGAAAATCAGAAATGTCTACCTTCAGACTTTGAATGTGTAGCTACCAACACTCTTGCACCCAAAATCACCTAAATGCTAAGAGGACATCCTTGTGAAAGTAACAAGAGAAAAGAACAGAGAAACCAACAAAGTCAACAAATCTGTAAAAAAAAAAAGAGAACAAAATGAACCAATAGATTGGAAGGAAAAATCGCTGGAATTACAAAATTGAGAGGAATAAAGTGAAAAGACAGACAAACCACTGAGAAGAGGATTAACAATACTGATGTAGGGCAGGTGTGAAAGGATAGAGCGAGTTGAAAAGCAGGGTGGGAAGCAGCAGGGGCGGAAGGAAGGAAAAAATACAAAAGCAGCCTGATTGATCATTATTTTAACACACATAAGGTATGAAGACTCAGCTTAATGAACTGCAGAATAATCAAAAGATCCTGTAAGATCCTTCCAGAGGATCAGATGGAGATGAGAGTCGAGTGTTTAGACAGGAAGGGAGGATGTACAGCTGGGTGGAGTTGAGTCCCAGCAGATAGTTAAAAATTACATTGATTATCTAAACTTCAGTGTTTGTAGTGCGGTATTTCCCAAATGACACTTTTAGCATGGGCTATTTCTGCCCTGAGTCAGTGCCAAGCCATAATGGCTTGAGTCTTTGTTTTGTTTACTCAGTTAGGACAAAATAAGTGATACTTAAGAAAAGCGCCAAGGGAAATAAAGCATTTGAGAATCACAGCTCAGAGAAGTCACAGCCTGGCAGATTAGTTTGACATGAATATTTGTATAAAAACGTGAGGTTGTCATGTTAGGGTCCAGCTGTCACACTCTGGTATGTGACATTTACCATATTCTTGTGGAACATGAACAGTTTGAGATTCTTCTCAGACACAGATGTGTAGTCTTCTGGAGCCGGCTGTTGTTAAGGTCAAACGTGGTCGGGATGTGTTTTCATACTGGTTTTTATGGAGCTTTGCTTACAACTAATTTAAGTGTCCTTACATATACACCAACCAAATACTATAGAAAGTTGAAACTTTAAAATGCAAACTCATCACAAGATCCTTTTGGTTGACATAATGGAGCTTTTGATCACATAACATTCATCGTCCGATTGAGTTTGCGCTGTAACCATGGAGATTTATCTATTTAGTTGTCTGCAACAATTCAGATGTAAACTAAATCCCTTAAGATTCAGTCATCATCAATGTCACTCGTTACTCCTGTGCGTTCCTGCTGTGAGAAGTTACAATTCAAGATAAAAAATGTCTGCTGTTAGTCCTTATTAGCTTTGCATGCCAAGCATATTATTAAGCAGTGACTTATACATCCGGCCAACAGAGAGAAGTCTTCATCCTCCCTTTAATTTGAAATCTTGTTTATGACCTCTTGATTAATCCCAGAAATATCTGGGCCTTTAGCCACTGCATTTTTATCATTTTAGTTGCATCCTGTTATAGATTGTCTGTAGTTTAGTGGAATAAATTTTGCAAACAGTCTCTCATACTGATGTTTGCTGGCTAGCTGTAGACCTTGGTATTCTGTATGGGTGACTCCTTATATGCTTCATTTCAAAAAATTTAATGTTTCTATATCTGTATTTGGTTTTTTTTGTCTTATGCTAATCCGAAGTTCCAGTTAAGTTGCATCTTCCAGGGATTTGTTTTTTTATGCTTAAGCGTGATGATAAAAAAACTCAAAAAGTGACAGAGACCACGTAGATTTTTCATCGCATAAACAGTCATCTAACCTTTTGGGAAACTGTGTACTAAAAGTTACAGGTCATGCCTCTAACACTCTGTTAAACTCTACTTTGCCTCCTCTGCTTTGCAGCTATGCATGTTCAATATATATAAATAGTAAAAAGAGTGAAACGATAATTTTCCCAAGGTGATCATTAAAGTGTGTCCTCTCTGTACGGAGCTTGAGACTTAGCAATGCTAATTTAACATCTTATTTTGAGATGTTTCCTCTCATCATGTGCATTTTAATTTTTGAAAGTATGATCTGTTTTGAAAAAGGAGGTGGCTGCAATATCTGACTGACTCAAAAACGTCTTGCCAAATATTGTCTACACCCCTTTTTTTCCCCAGACTCATCACTGTGAAAACTCCATTACCAGAAAATATGTTGGGCTGTCTTTTCTCATCATCTTAAAGTCCATACTTCAGACTTTTATCTTTTCTGAAAAAGGAGGATGATTCCAAATCTCAAAAATGTCTGGCTGAATATTTTTTTCTGACCTGATAGTTTATTTTCGTCAAGATAGAAACACTGTTAATGTCATAATGTGCAGTGATAATATGGTACTTATGCAAATGTGTACTTCTTAATACAAGATGATCTCTTTTTCTATTGCTTGAAAAGAAATTTTCATTATTGACTCACAGATGAAAACAACAAATATTTTCAGGCTATGCTTGTACTGATGAAGTGCCTCAACACACTGTGTGTTGTAATAATGATCTTCCCAAACAACCCTATGCTTGACCCTCAATCAGCACTGAACCCTTGAACTCCTCATGCACTACTGCATGGCAAAGTTGTGCTTGAGAAATAAGAATAGAGTCCCAGAGGACTGGAACGAAGGGAAAGGTCACTGCTGTGAAAAGAGAAGGAAGAGTTACAGAGGACATGGGTCTCTAGGGACAGGTGGGTGAAAGCACCAACATTTGATGTGAAATGGACCTTTTTTCTCTCTGTTTGATCATTTCTTATTCTTTTTTACTAGATGTAAAACTGAAAATCCACATAGTATTACAGTATTTGGCATGACTGTCACCTGGGACAATATAACAAATGATCTTGTACAAGATTTATAGCATTATATAATAATTAAACATGATTTGTTGCAAACTTTCAACCTCCATTGTGATAATTTGCTTCTCTCTTACTACATTTTAGGATTTTTTAAATAATTAGCTAGCCAGAAATTTGTAATGGAAAATTATCACGATATATTAACCATATTTATTAATTATTAAGTTACCTGACAAAATGATCAACTGATTATCCATTGACATGAGTGGTTGGTTGGAGTTCTAATGTTTTCATTAAGCTAAAATATTTTTGTGGTGCTGCAGAACCAAATGTACTTGAAATAGAGTAATATTTCTAATATCAATTGTACCGTCATATCTTAAAAATATTATGCTAATTCTCACAAGTAATTAATTTTAGATGACTCTATAACCTGATTTGATCTTGTGAGACTGGTATGAAATCTATCCCATCATTGTTCTGTGTTAATGATTGGACCTATCTGTGATTTGTTCGGGGGGAGAATGATGTAGGTTTGAGTAATGCTGCCATGGGTTTAATGTTTAGCTTTGCCATCAACATACCGAAAGACAACACGACGGTGGGGGATTCTGGCCTGTTAGACATTTGGCTAATAAGTAATGTGGAATCAGAAACAGGATGCAGATGAGAATCAGTCTGGAAACACAGAGTTGGACGTGTGTGGATAAGGATGTGTGATATTAATGCTGCAGTGAGGATCATCACAGATAAGACATTGAGATGTAATCCTATAAGGAGGAAGAAGTGGATTTTCAAAATTTATACTTCGCAACGTTTGCATTACCTGAATACAATACAAACAAACACAAATAGAGTCATCATCACCTGATAATACCTAACTATGGAGTTTTGCTAAGCTTTACTTCCTTGTTTGAACCACCTGATGTTCAAACATGATCTCATTGTCAGTTACATGGGATTTTATTCTTTAATAATGAGATTTTGTGTGTAAAACTGAAATGTATTTAATTTGAGTTCATATCCATTATTTTATTTGCTTGTCTGTCTGTCTGTCTGTCTGTCTGCCTGGGATTGTTAACCCAGTTTTAGAATTTTGCTAATTTAAATAATAGTGTCTTTAAAATTGTACAAATATTACATAATGACATCCTTCTAACGTCGATGATTTCAGATCTTTTTTCTATCATTTAAACCTAAAATCTTGTACATGATGGTAGTTTACAAGTTAATATTTTTAGACATGATTTGCTTCAGTTCAATTCTACATTCGACAGCCAATTTAATGAACAGATAAATAACACAGTGTCATATCAATAAATTTACCTGTACCCACATGTTGTGCTGCTGTAGAAGAAAATGTTAATAATTTATATGGCCAATTCTTTCCAAATTTGGAGATGTCTTGTGACACTGAACAGGTGGATGGGTTTCCTCATGATGCTCTAAAGCTGTCTAAAACTCATTCCTGACCTCTTCTTCTTCTTCTCCTTTCAGCTTTTCCCTTCAGGGGTCCCCACAGCGAATCAGTGTCCTCCATCTAACCCTGTCTTCTGCATCCTTTTCTCTCACACCAACTACTGTCATGTCCTCTTTCACCACATCCATAAACCTCCTCTTTGATCTTCCTCTAGGCCTCTTGGCTGGCAGTTCAAAACTCAGCATCCTTCTACCAATATATTCACTATCCTCTGGACATGTCCAAACCATCTCAGTCTGGCCTCTCTGACTTTATCTCCAAAACCTCTAACATGTGCTGTCCCTCTGATGTACTCATTCCTGATCCTATCCTTCCTGGTCACTCCCAGAGAGAACCTCAGCATCTTCATCTCTGCTACCTCAAGCTGTCTCCTGTCTTTTCCTCAGTGACACTGTCTCTAGACCAAATAACATCGCTGGTCTCACCACAGTTTGTACACCTTTCCTTTCATTTTAGCTGAAATTCTTCTATCACACATCACACCTGGCACTTTTCTCCACCTGTTCCATCCTGCCTGTACATACTTATTCACCTCTTTTCCACACTCTCCATTGCTCTGGACTGTTGACCCTAAGTACTTAACATTCATTCCTCTTCTTTCCAGGACAAACCTCCACCTTTCTAGTTTCTCCTCCACCTTCCCTGCTCTCACCACAGATCACAATGTCATCTGCAAAGATAATAGTCTATGGAGATTCCTGTCTAACCTTGTCTGTCAGCCTGTCCATCACCATAGCGAACAAGAAGGGGCTCAGAGCTGATCCCTGATGCAGTCCCACTTCCACCTTGAACTCCTCTGTCACACCTACAGCACACCTCACCACTGTATTACAGTTCTCATACATGTCCTGCACCGCTCTAACATACTTCCCTGCCACTCCAGACTTCCTCATACAATACCACAGTTCCTCTCTGTGAACCCTGTCATAAGCTTTCTCCAGATCTACAAAAACACAATGCAGCTCCCTCTGGCCTTCTCTGTACTTCTCTATCAACATCCTCAAAGCAAATACTGCATCTTTAGTGATCTTTTTTGGCATGAAACCGTACTGCTGCACACAAATTCTCACTTCTGCCCTTAGTCTAGCTTCAACTACTCTTTTCCCATAACTTCATTTTATGGCTCATCAGCTTTATTCCTCTGTAGCTGCCACAACTCTGCATATCTCCCTTGCTTTTAAAAATGGGCACCAGAACACTTCTCCATTCCTCAGGCATCTTCTCACTATCTAAGATCCTGTTGAACAGCCCAGTCAGAAACTCTACTGCCACCTCTCCTACACACTTCCAAACCTCTACAGGTATATCATCAGGACTGAGTGCCTTTCCACTCTTCATCCTCTTCAATGCCCTCCTCACTCCATCTTGAATAATCTTTGCCATGTCCTGGTCCACAACAGCCACCTCTTCTAGTCTTTGTTCACTCTCATTTTTTTTGTTCATCAACTCTTCAAAGTACTCTCTCCATCTTCCCATCACACTACTGGCCCCTGTCAATAGACTTCCATCCCTATCCTTAATCACCCTAACCTGCTGCACATCCTTCTCATCTCTCTCTGTTTTGCTAACCTGTATAGATCAGTCTCTCCCTCCTTACTGACCTAGCGTACAAGTCATCATAAGCCCCTTGTTTGGACTTTTCTACCAATACCTTCACCATACGCTGCATCTCCCTGTACTCCTGTCTACTCTCCTCAGTCCTCTCAGTGTCCCACTTCTTCTTAGCTAACCTCTCTCTATATACACTCCTGTACCTCCTCATTCCACCACTGGGTCTGCTTATCTACTTTCCCTGTGTGCTCCTACCTCCACACTTATAGGTCATCGTATGTTCCTGCCTATTCTGGAAGAAAGTATTCACTATAGCCGTTTCCATCATTTTTGCAATGTCAACCTCCATCTGTCCGTCAGCATTCCTCTCCTGGATACCAAACCTGCCCATCACCTCCTCATCATCCGTTTCCTACATTAACATGTCCATTGAACTCTGCACCAATGACAACTCTCTGACTTCTAGGTATGCGCTGCCTCACTTCATCAAAGTCGAACCAGAATTTCTCCTTCTCCTCCAGCTCACATCCTACCTGTTGAGCATACCCACTAACAACATTGAACTTAACACCTTTGATTTCTAGCTTCAGATTCATCACTCTATTTGACACTCTTTTACTTCCAGGACATTCCTAGCAAACTCCTCCTTCAAGATAACTCCTACTCCATTTCTCTTCCTATCTACACCGTGATAGGACAACTTGAACCATGCTCCTAAACTTCTAACCTGGTCTCCTGGACACACAGTATGTCTACCTTCCTCCTCTGCATCATGTCAACCAACTCTCTACCTTTTCCTGTCATAGTTCCAACATTCAACATCCCTACTTTCAGTCCTACTGTATACTGTTGGCGTTCCACAAACACAATTTCCTCCTCTCCTTTCTTCGAACAACGGTAGTCCAATTTCCACTGGCACCCTGTAGGTGAACAGCACCTATGGCGGCTGTTGTTAACCGGGCCTCGACCGATCCGGTATGGAAGTCATAGATTTGATTGACATGTATGATTTGGCAAAAGTTTTACGTCAGATGCCCTTCCTGGCACAACCCTCTGTATTTATCCGGGCTTGGGACCAGCACAATAAGACACTGGCTTGTGTCCTCTTACGACTACATTTCATTGCTGACCTTTGCCGGTGAAAAATAATTGACTTTGCTTTTCTCTGTAACTTCCATAGATCTCCAGAGCAGAATGTGTTGGTAAGGATGAAGACGCTGTTTCTCTATTTTGTCCTATGTGCTCATATTCAAAAAAATTTTTAATTATATTTAGTTGCTCATTAAAAGTTGAGCTTGTTTCTTGTGGTTTCTCTAATTTTTCATCTTCTGTCTCTCAGAGAGTGAATGCAACATCCCTGAAATAGAAACATTAAGAATAACAACAACAACAGTGACGTTCGTATCAAGTCTAAATTGTAACTTTTCTATTGGGGATGATACATCTGAAAATGGTTCGATCATTGATTTGAATCCTGGAATGGTGTATGAAATCTACTTTGACTGTTGGGACTGCTGCACTAAGGTCATAACACGTAAGTCTGTCTTTTATAAACCTCTTCCATAATAATATTATTTGTGATAAAAATCACTCCTCTCCTGGTAGCATTCACTCAACTAGACGTTAGACCATCACCAACTCAGACCAAAAAAATGTATATCACTTAGTAATGTTGGAAAGAATCTCACTTAAAATGCTCTGACATGAGAGCAGTTTTATCCCTTTACATTCAAGTGCCGACAGGATGGATTGTATACTGTCAGACATTGTGTTTGTTTGCTGCAGAGCCCAAAGCAGTGACCGACCTCAGAGTGGAGGATGTGAACACAACGGCCGTCAGACTGACGTGGCTCAGGCAGAGTGATCACAAGCCTTCCTACTCCTACCTGGTGATAGCAAAGCAGGACACCATGATGGTCCACAATGACTTAACCACCACCGAGACGTACACCTTCTTCAACCTGACTCCTGGAGAACTGTACACTTTTGATGTGTTTACAGTTGTGGAAGGGGTCAGGTCCACAGTAAATAGCACCTCCGAACACGCAAGTACGATTGATTCTAAATTTGTCAACATGAAATTGTAATCCAACAGGGTTAAGTCTCAGTTCCATCAATAGCACTATCCAAACCTCGAATGTATCGATGATCTTTATCAAAGGATAAACATTCATTGTGGTTTTCAAATAAACAAGAAAATTTATTGAATGTAATATTTCAAACTATCAAAATGGTATTGTTTATACTTCCCTAAATTAAACCCACCATAATTAGACTCAACATTCATTATTTGCCATGAATGTCAACATTGCTCCTCTTAAGTAAACCGAAATCTCAAGTCCAACAGCTTTTTAGATAACATGTACATCGTACATCACACAAGCTAGCAATATACTGTATCACTTAAATGAACAAGTACCTGCAAACAGTCAGTCAGTCATCTTCAGATTACCACCGCTGCGTCCGCCGCAGCGGGTCACGGGGAGCCTATGCCGGAGCGGCATGGGGGGGGGGGCACTCCGGGCACGATGCCGGTGCACCGCGGAGCCACACACAAAGACATACAACCATGCACACACACACTCATTCCTACGGGCAATTCGGAATGGCCAATCAACCTGAAGCGCATGCATTTTTGGAGGTGGGAGGGAGCCGGAGAACCCGGAGAGAACCCACGCAGACACGGGGAGAGTATGCGAACTCCGCACAGAGCGGGACTCGAACCAGGGTCTACCGTTGTGAGGCGACAGCGCTAACCACTGCCCTATACCCGACTTGAAACATCTTATATCTGTGGTTCACAACGGGTTTAACGTCAGACAATATTTTCTCAGACTGGCTTTTAAGGTTTGCCGGATAAATACAACAACATAAAATAGTATAACCAACATGAAAACTTTTTTTCTCTAAATATAATAATAAATACAAATCCAATGTGCATGCAACCTTATTAGCAGCATCCTTGTAACATTGCGCTGTTTTTTGTTTTGAAAGCTCAGGAGTTGCAATTTAGCAGTAAAGCATTTAAGAAGGTAGTCACATGACCGAGGCTTGCATCTTGACAGGCATCAAGAGTGAGTCATAGACAGATGTAGAAGAGAGAATCCGGTAATTTTCCAAAACAAAACATTGTTCATAATCAGATAATAAATTAAACGGAAATTTGTGTGTGCATGTGATAAACTGATATTGCTTTTAAACATTTCTTTATTGCACAGGGCCTGAAAAGCCTGGGCACATTACAGTTCCAGCACATGGAATTAATTTCCTGAACATCAGCTGGACTTTTCCCGAAGGAAGTTTTGATCATTTTGTGGTCAATATCTCAAACAAGGAGTTGAACTATTTTTTGAGCAGTAATACTACCGACACTGCAGTGCACTTCACCGATTTATTTCCTGGAAGGATGTTTGTTATCACAGTCACCGCTGTGGCCGGAACATTCAGAAACTCTTCTGACCAGTCATCATTTGCAACTTGTAAGTTCAAACCCACTAACTTGTTTTCATGTTGTTTTTTCAGAATTCAAACTTAATGTCGTTTGAATTCTACTCTTTGAAAGTTTTTGCTAACAAAGTTCTCTTCAGCAGCTATAACTGACAGCCATATTTACATCATTAACACAATAGGATGATCTCGAAACATGTAATAAAACAGTTGTAAATTATTGTCTTTGCAAATGATTGAAAAAGATTGTATCAATTGTGTTTTGTTTTTTTTTTGGTTGACATTATTATAGAAAAATACAAACTTATACATCTGTAAAACTGCATCTGTTATTTATATTTTTTAGTTCCCACGCCTCCTGGTTCTATCCTCATCACTCAGAAAACAAACTCTTCGCTCCATCTGGAGTGGGCGACCCCTGCCCTAATGGAGGCTGCTCCACACATCAGCTACCATATCACCTACCATCCACTGGCTGGTGAAGAACTCAATAAAACCACCACAGAAAATAACACGGAGCTGTCTCCACTGTCCTCTGGAACTTCTTACAACATAACTTTAGTATCAGTTGGACCTGAAAATCTGAGGAGCACGGCTGTCAATAATTCCACTTTCACCTGTAAGTAACAGAGACAAACCAAAGTATGTAGAAGTGTTTATTTATTATGTTTTTAATATATCTGCAACACCTATTTGTTTTTCCTGGCCAGCAAATCAAACCACTTTTGAATAACATTTCTTTTGTCTGTCATTTTGGCAGTGCCCAATCCTGTATTGAACCTTGCAGCCAGTCCTAAATCCACCACCTCTGTGGAAGTGAAGTGGTCATACCCACTGGGAGCCCAGTCGTATCACAAATACTTGGTTCAAACTTTCAGTGCTGTAGAAGAAGAAGAAGTGTTTATGGCAGCCATCAGTATTAACAGCACTGATGTTCCAAACCTGGAGCCAGGATCTAGATACATTATCAAGGTCAGGACAATCGCATCAACAGGAAGTGAATCCATGGAGGAACAGACTTACAGTTACACGAGTAAGGCATTACAGTTAGCTGATGAAGCGTGAAAGGATTCCATACCATCAGATCTTTTGAAAAGTTAAAATAAAATGATTAGTGTCTGACATAAGCCTCTGTTGTGTTTGCTGCAGAGCCCAAAGCAGTGACCGACCTCAGAGTGGAGGATGTGAACACAACGGCCGTCAGACTGACGTGGCTCAGGCAGAGTGATCACAAGCCTTCCTACTCCTACCTGGTGATAGCAAAGCAGGACACCATGATGTTTCACAATGACTCAACCACCACCGAGACGTACACCTTCTTCAACCTGACTCCTGGAGAACTGTACACTTTTGACGTGTTTACAGTTGTGGAAGGGGTCAGGTCCACAGTAAATAGCACCTCCAAATACACAAGTATGTCTTTAAAACTAATGAAATATGATTTTGTGTTTTTTGTTGTAATGTACTGTTACTGGCTGATAGGGTGAATTTACCACGTCGCAGTTGCAATTAGTTGTACTATGCAAAACTCAGGCGTGTATTAATGACTATTTTCAAGGAATACTCCATAAATGTATTATTGTAGTACACATGTGTCAAACTCAAGGCCCGGGGGCCAAAAGTGGCCCGCCACATAATTTTATGTGGCCCGCGACAGCATAAAAGGTCAGTGTCTAAAAATAAATAGGTCAAAAGTGTGCTTTGACCTGAAAATACATTTCCCACAGTGCAGTAATTAAACCCATTTTAACTTTGACAAAAACGTTGTAAACAAAGTTAACACCCTAACTTGTGTATGATGTTATTTTTCTTTATTAACTTGGGAAGTTTGATCCTTGATTGGTGAAATTATGTGGGTTCCATAACCTGACAAATTCAAATGATTTATGTGATAACAGAGAAACAAGCAAACATTTTTTTTCTGTGTACCTAATGTTTGTACTTGAATAATACATTTAGAGTTATTTAACATTGAGTAGTTACATTTATTTTACACTACAATGAGTTACATTTAGTTACAGTAATAAGTTACATCTGGCCCACTGAGAACAGCCATTATGCTGATGTGGCCCTTGGTGAAAATGAGTTTGGCACCCCAGTTGTACTATCTTAAAGACTGAGGATGTTAAAATAATCAAATGTGAAACATTAATCTCTGAAATACTAGAGCAATCTTCAAAATGGGGAACAATTACCGATTCTGTATAGTCTGTACTGATGTTCACTAAAGAATATCTGCATCCGAGGGGTCTCAAATGCCTGCAATGAATGGTGAAGGTGTGAATCCAAATCCTGAGCTTTACAACCACATCACCAGTGTTGGATCATCTGCCCCCTGGCTCTGGTTCTTGCCTTTGTGTTTTGTCCTAGAACTTCACCTGGTCCTCTGCATTGATTTTGATATTCTGATCATGCAATTCCTCTTTTTCCGGTGCATTGTGACATAATGGCATACACTCTCATGGAGATGGAGAAACAGGAGGGGCTCAAACAGCCCATCATCCTTCAGACCTGTTGGTCTTACCCACATGTGAAAGTATGCGGTCTTCAGTTGCCAGTAATAATCTGTGGTTCACACTTCTTTTGTATGATTACAAGGGCGCCGAGGATTGATGGAGGTTTCATCAGTTCCGTCATGCTAGGACGTTACTGAGCAGCAGTCTCGAATCCAACTTGTTTCGTTTTCAAGAACACGGACAATCTAAGCTGTCCTTTTCCACGTTGGCTTGAACTGCTGGTGTGACAAGCATCAGGCAGATTAATGTGACGAGTTTGACTTCTCGGAGATGGTCATCCATGTTTGAATCTCGACAACTGAATCCTAAACTCTCTATAACCCTTGCAATGGGCTATACCCATCAAATCTAAAAACCTCTGTGTCTGTTTGAGCATGGGCCATCTCATCATCTCTGAGTCACGAGAGGTCCCATAGTCACTTAAGTGACCCCTGTGGAGTCCTTCTGCTTCCTGGGCACCACTATCACCCAGGAGCTCAAATGGGAGCAGAACATCAGCTCCCTCACCAAGAAGGCTCAGCAGAGGATGTATTTCTTGCGGCAGCTGAAGAAGTTTCACCTCCCTGTGAAGATGCTGGTGAACTTCTACACTGCCACCATTCAGTCCATTCTCACATCCTCCATGTCAGTGTGGTTTGCTGCAGCCACGGCCAGGGACAAGGCCAAGCTGCAGCGTGTCATCCGTTCTGCGGAGAAGGTGATCGGCTGCGGCCTTCCACATCTCCAGGAACTGTTTGACACAAGGACCCGCACTCGTGCAGCCAGGATTGCCGCTGACCCCTCTCATCTCAGCCACAACCTCTTCCAGACCCTCCCCTCTGGCAAGAGGCTTCTTCCCCACTGCAGTCAGCCTTATGAACAATGCCCCCCCCCCCCCAGGTAACCATCCGCCCCTCACCACTCTGCAAAGACAGTTGACTGTTTAGACTTCTTTTCTTCGCCTGCAAAGACCATCCTTATACAGTATATCTCAACTCACCGCAATGTGAATTGTAAATAGTTTTTCTATTCCTATAACTATTCCTATAATTCCTATAAGAATTCTCTTCCACCTTTCAATGCACAGACACCGCGTGAAGTTCCTCGATAGTAAGTTTTACTGTACTTGGCAATAAAACCTTTTACTGATTCTGATAATGACTCCTCATATGCTTTGGAAAGGGAGTCCTAGTAAAGTGGGGGAGCAATCTGCAGATGCATGCGGCTCACAGAACAACAGGGATTCAAGGGTGGCGCCTTCATAGTGAGGAGAGCAACTGGGCAAACTGGGGCTGCGTGCTCCTTGTTTGTGAGGCTTGCTGGACAATTGAGATTTGAACCCGCTCTTTCTGGTTTGGGATTTGAGGTAACCTCCGCACTTCTCAGAACTTCTCCTCAGACTTCTGTTTAGATGGAACAGTTTGGCTGTTCTGGACAGGTGTGTGTATGACCTTGGAGAATGGGGCACCTCAGCACAATGAGTGGCCCGTTGGCCGTGTTCTATTTGGATCCCTGGAGGTTTGGTCAGCAAGTGCACCACTAAACTTTTCTTCTTTTTTTTACCCCGAGTGAACTCCTAAATCTGAGAGGTTATGCTGGATTGTTAATATAATCAATCAGTTGCTGGGACTGAAGACAGCTACTGATATTACAGCTGTAGATGTTCTCCACATCTTCCAAAGAGGGATTGGGGAGGATGACTGCAATCACCTGTCCGTCTTTGTCGTTTGGGTGTAAATCACTTGATTCATGATCATAGCAAAGTTGTTACGACAATATAAACAGTTGAAAAATTGTTGTAATAAGTTCCATAATTTAACAGGAAATATATAAATGCCTAGATTTTTATTTTGCATTTCACAATATGTAAAATGATGGATGGAAAGTGTTTTTAAGCAACTTTTACTTATGTGTTCTATAGGCCCTGGAAAGCCTGGGAACCTTACAGTTACAACAAGAGGAACTAATTATCTGAACATCAGCTGGACATTGCCTGAAGGGAGTTTTGATAATTTTGAAGTCAACATCTCAAACAAGGCGCTGCAATACTTTTTCAGTAGTAATACTACCAACACTGCAGCCCACTTCACTGATTTATTTCCAGGAAGGATGTTTGTTATCACAGTCACAGCTGTGGCTGGAACATTCAGAAACTCTTCTGACCAATCATCATTTGCAACTTGTAAGTTCAAACCTTTTCATAGCAATTATTGTCATGTTTTTGTCAAATCTTTATAAGATTTAAAGAAGAGTCAGAATCAATGTGCTCTCTAATTTTTTATGTGTCTGGGCAAACACACAAGCTTCCTGAGCACACTGTGGACCACTATTAGCAATATCAGATGTGCACGCTGTGGCCTCACACCAGTATGACACTTGTTTAAAACCTTGGATCATAGCGAGTTACATGGCTTATTAAAAGAATCAAACTACAGTAGCAATTTTCATTAGTTTACTGTTAATATAGGTGATTTGGCCCACTTGAAATGAAAAAGACATGAGACATGTTCTTCATGAGATGTGTAGTATGTCATATGTGAGGGTCTTGCTTTGGCCTGTGAGGTCCAGTTGTGCTCTTGCAAAGGGTCCTGTTCTGGAAGAAATGACACATATACACCTTTCAGACATAACCTGCTGCTCAAATTAAAACATTCACATTTTGTGAAGACGTGTGCTGTTGCTTGTGATAGTGTAAATGTAAATGCCTGTAACTCTGTCTGCAAAATATCTAATTACAGTACTCCTTTTTTATTAGCATTTCTACTACCAAATTATCCAGTAGTATCATCATTTATGATTAATATCCACAAATATAAATGTAGCCAATATTAATGTAGCCACAAGAGGACACAATGTAGCCACAAGAGGACACAAGCCAGTGTCTTATTGTGTTGGTCCCAAGCCTGGATAAATACAGAGGGTTGCGTCAGGAAGGGCATCTGGTGTAAAACTTTTGCTAAATCAAACATGTGAATCAAACCTATGACTTCCATACCGGATCGGTCGAAGCCCAGTTAACAACGACCACCATTGGTGTTGTTGACCTACAGGGTGCCGGTGGAAATTGGACTACTGTTCATTGAAGAAAGAGAGGAGGAACGCCAAGAGTATAGGACTGACAGTAGGGATGTTGAATGTTGGAACTATGACAGGAAAAGGTAGAGAGTTGGTTGACATGATGCAGAGAAGGAAGGTAGACATACTGTGTGTCCAGGAGACCAGGTGGAAAGGTAGCAAGGCTAGAAGTTTAGGAGCAGGGTTCAAGTTGTTCTATCATGGTGTAGATAGGAAGAGAAATGGAGTAGGAGTTATCTTGAGGAATGTCCTGGAGGTAAAAGAGTTTCAAATAGAGTGATGAGTCTGAAGCTAGAAATCGAAGGTGTTGAGTTCAATGTTATGCTCCGCAGGTAGGATGTGAGCTGGAGGAGAATGAGAAATTCTGGTTGGACTTCGATGAAGTGAGGCAGAGCATACCTAGAAGTGAGAGAGTTACTGAGGTTCTCTTTGGGAGTGACCAGGAAGGATAGGATCAGGAATGAGTATATCAGAGGGACAGCAAATGGACACAATAAAGTCAATAATAAAGTCAGAGAGGCCAGACTGAGATGGTTTGGACATGTCCAGAGGAGAGATAGTGAATATATTGGTAGAAGGATGCTGAGTTTTGAACTGCCAGGCAGGAGGCCTAGAGGAAGACCAAAGAGGAGGTTTATGGATGTAGTGAAAGAGGACATGAAGGTAGTTGATGTGAGAGAAGAGGATGCAGAAGACAGGGTTATGTGGAAGCAATTGATTCGCTGTGGCGACCCCTGAAGGGAAAAGCGGAAAGGAAAAGAAGAAGAAGAAGAAGATCCATAAATATAAACGTCTTTAATTTTTTAAATTTAATATACTTTAGTAATCCCCGAAGGGAAATTAAGAGCACACTCCAGTTAGTCCAATTAAATCACATGCATATGTTAGTGTGTACAGGCCTTGAATAAACAAACACACACAGGGGGTCTGTACGCATGCAGGGGAGGTAGAGTGGTGGGCAGGTCCTTTGTGGTGTGCCCCAAATGAGCAACATGTAAGGGGGACATCTGTAAACCTGTTTATGTTATTTATATTTTTTAGTTCCCACGCCTCCTGGTTCTATCCTCATCACTCAGAAAACAAACTCTTCGCTCCATCTGGAGTGGGCGACCCCTGCCCTAATGGAGGCTGCTCCACACATCAGCTACCATATCACCTACCATCCACTGGCTGGTGAAGAACTCAATAAAACCACCACAGAAAATAACACGGAGCTGTCTCCACTGTCCTCTGGAACTTCTTACAACATAACTTTAGTATCAGTTGGACCTGAAAATCTGAGGAGCACGGCTGTCAATAATTCCACTTTTACCTGTAAGTAACAGAGACAAACCAAAGTATGTAGAAGTGTTTATTTATTATGTTTTTAATATATCTGCAACACCTATTTGTTTTTCCTGGCCAGCAAATCAAACCACTTTTGAATAACATTTCTTTTGTCTGTCATTTTGGCAGTGCCCAATCCTGTATTGAACCTTGCAGCCAGTCCTAAATCCACCACCTCTGTGGAAGTGAAGTGGTCATACCCACTGGGAGCCCAGTCGTATTACAAATACTTGGTTCAAACTTTCAGTGCTGTAGAAGAAGAAGTGTTTATGGCAGCCATCAGTATTAACAGCACTGATGTTCCAAACCTGGAGCCAGGATCTAGATACATTATCAAGGTCAGGACAATCGCATCAACAGGAAGTGAATCCATGGAGGAACAGACTTACAGTTACACGAGTAAGGCATTACAGTTAGCTGATGAAGCGTGAAAGGATTCCATACCATCAGATCTTTTGAAAAGTTAAAATAAAATGATTAGTGTCTGACATAAGCCTCTGTTGTGTTTGCTGCAGAGCCCAAAGCAGTGACCGACCTCAGAGTGGAGGATGTGAACACAACGGCCGTCAGACTGACGTGGCTCAGGCAGAGTGATCACAAGCCTTCCTACTCCTACCTGGTGATAGCAAGGCAGGACACCATGATGGTCCACAATGACTCAACCACCACCGAGACGTACACCTTCTTCTACCTGACTCCTGGAGAACTGTACACTTTTGATGTGTTTACAGTTGTGGAAGGGGTCAGGTCCACAGTAAATAGCACCTCTGAATACACAAGTATGTCTTTAAAACTAATGAAATATGATTTTGTGTTTGTTTTAATGTACTGTTACTGGCTGATAGGGTGAATTTACCACGTCGCAGTTGCAATTGGTTGTACTATCATAATATCAGATGTGTATTAATGACTAATTCCAAGAAATACTCCATACATTTATTAATGTTGTTTTTTTAAAGCCGGAGGATTGAAAAAGAATAAAATTTAATGTGTTGATCTCTTAAAATACTAGAGCCTGTAGTTTACGTCATTAAGCTGATCATAATCAATATCAACATTTGTTCAGTTTACTGAATGTTTTTTTGCTTCCCTAAAAAAGCAGATTTTAGAATACTGTGTCAACAACCACGGAAGACATCATGGATCATATAGGCTATTGATATATCATGAGATTAAATAAATAAATTCAAGTAACCTCATTACATTGTAAATAAAAAACAAACAAAACATCACTGTTGTAGGTTTTTACAATATTGAACAAATGCCCCTCCCGACATGTGCCTATTACCTTAGTTACAAATATTTCAACTACTGCCAGCTCAGTGTTATAATACTATGCACATGAGTAGAGGAGAATAAATGTCTATAGTGAAGGACCTACTGAAAATATACGTGAGTTTCAACATAAAATGCAGTCATAGAAGTTGATATCTCTTTGTGGACTAAGTTTGTCCATGTCTGCTTTATCCCTGTTGGTGCAAAAACAACAGGGATAAAACAGTCTCAGGTTCAGATACTGTATTATAAGATTCACACTTACGTGTTAATTGTACTTCAGATACCAAACCGTGTTCCAATTTGATGACTTAAGTTGGGATGGAAGGCTATGTGATTCTGACCTATCCTTGTGTAATCCTCAAATGTTTTGGTTCGTTCAAGTTCTGTGCATGTTGCTATTTTCATTCAGAACCTGTCGCCGTCTCTGACATCATAGTCATGGGAGGTACGACCAACCTGTCAGTGAGCTGGACACCTGCTTTTGGACGGGTGTCGTCCTACACTGTCCATCTGTTCAGGGACAACCAGCTGGAAGGAATGGACTCAAATCTGAGCAACAACACTGTCAACACATTGTTCCAGGATAAGAAACCAGGAGTGCTTTACTGTGTGCTGGTCACCACCAAAAGTGGACCATTTGAGAGTAACAGTTCAAGAGTTTGCAATGCAACCTGTGAGTTTAATGTACATCAGGACTCTACAGGGTTGTGCATGCATATACATTTTGTGGTGTCTTTGGGTTGAGTCCTAAATCATGGTATTAATTCGTCTGTTAAGTTCCCAACCCTCCTGGTCCCATCATGGTGGAGAGTCAGACTGTGAATTCCATTAACTTTACGTGGCCCCATCCTGAGGACATGGACCATCATCAGTACAACTTCCTTGTGTCCAGCTTCAACGGCTCCGTGCTGACTGAAGACAACTGGTTCCTGCTGGACAATCTCCAGTCTGGGACCCAGTATCACATCTCCATTGTTACTGTAGGTGTCTGGAACTACACAAGCACAGCAGTGACAGCAGAGACCTACACAAGTGAGTATGACTGGTTATTAATGTAGATGTTATTATCTATTCTTTTGATTCAAACTGTGGTTTGTTTTCCTTTCTTTTCTTTCTTTGTGGTGATTCTACACTTATAAACTTTGTTTTTTCCTCTGTAATGTTTCTTTGTTCTCAGCCTCAGTGTTTTTTTTTCTTGCTGCTCCTCCGTGATTTAGTTTGTTCATAACAATATAATGCAACTGTTTTAAAATTTTATAACAAATATATCTTCTACTGTGGGCGGCACGGTGGCGCAGTGGGTAGCACTGTTGCTGCACAACAAAGTATCTCCCAGTTTGTATCCCGCTCTGTTCGGAGTTTGCATGTTCTCCCTGTGTCTGCGTGTGTTCTCTCCGGGTTCTCCTGCTTCCTCCCACCTCCAAAAACATGTGCATTATGTTAATTGGCCGGTCCCAAATTCCCCATAGGTGTGAGTGTGTGCGTGCCAGTTTTTCTGTTGGCATGTAGCTCTGTGGTGCACTGGCGATGAACCTGGAATGTACCCTGGCTCACTCCCCCAGTCGGCTGGGATAGGCGCCAGCACCCTGCGACCCGCAACAGCGGAAGAAGCGAGTATATAAAAATGAATGAATC
The DNA here is from genome assembly GCF_040054535.1 of Antennarius striatus. Lineage (NCBI taxonomy): Eukaryota > Metazoa > Chordata > Actinopteri > Lophiiformes > Antennariidae > Antennarius > Antennarius striatus. The sequence continues at coordinate 15,022,732 of NC_090779.1, forward strand.
TTCTACTGTAACAACATATGTTGTATCAGTCCGATTGTTCATACAGAACATCAGCTGCCATTTGGGTGCTAACAGGAAGATTTACTACTGATTACTTATTTAAACAATGTATATCTGCTAAATCAGAGGATGCAAAACAAAGTGTTGCTACGACAATAAATGTGTAATTGCGGTGGGTTTATTGGAAATGTTCAATAAATGCTAATGAAAAGCTTCAAAACTGACCTCAAACAAACTTGCCTGTCTGTAAGCAACTGTAGTCTAGAATGACAGGAATTGGAAATAAATCAGTTTTATTTTAAGTTAAAGAAAATCTATTAAAATATCAAACTATGAACTGCTGGTTAAAATGAAACATAAGTCTTTTTATGTTTTATTGACCCGCTACAGCGGATACAGCGGCGGTACATGAAAATGAATGAATGAATGAATGAATAACAAGTTGGGATGGAAGGCTATGTGATTCTGACCTATCCTTTTGTAATCCCAAAATGTTTTGGTTCGTTCAAGTTCTGTGCATGTTGCTATTTTCATTCAGAACCTGTCGCCGTCTCTGACATCATAGTCATGGGAGGTACGACCAACCTGTCAGTGAGCTGGACACCTGCTTTTGGACGGGTGTCGTCCTACACTGTCCATCTGTTCAGGGACAACCAGCCGGAAGGAATGGACTCAAATCTGAGCAACAACACTGTCAACACATTATTCCAGGATAAGAAACCAGGAGTGCTTTACTGTGTGCTGGTCACCACCAAAAGTGGACCATTTGAGAGTAACAGTTCAAGAGTTTGCAATGCAACCTGTGAGTTTAACGTACATCAGGACTCTACAGGGTTGTGCATGCATATACATTTTGTGGTGTCTTTGGGTTGAGTCCTAAATCATGGTATTAATTCCTCTGTTAAGTTCCCAACCCTCCTGGTCCCATCATGGTGGAGAGTCAGACTGTGAATTCCATTAACTTTACGTGGCCCCATCCTGAGGACATGGACCATCATCAGTACAACTTCCTTGTGTCCACCTTCAACGGCTTCGTACTGACTGAAGACAACTGGTTCCTGCTGGACAATCTCCAGTCTGGGACCCAGTATCACATCTCCATTGTTACTGTAGGTGTCTGGAACTACACAAGCACAGCAGTGACAGCAGAGACCTACACAAGTGAGTATGACTGGTTATTAATGTAGATGTTATTATCTATTCTTTTGATTCAAACTATGGTTTGTTTTCCTTTCTTTTCTTTCTTTGTGGTGATTCCACATTTTTAAACTTTCTGTTGTTTTCTTCTGTGATGTTTCTTTGTTGTCAGCCTCAATATTTTTTTCTGGCTGCTCTTCCATGATGTACAATTTGCTCTTAACAATATAATACAAGTGTTTTAAAATTGTAAACAAACATATCTTCTACTGTGACAGCATATCCTGTATTAGTACGATTGTTCATACAGTACAACAACTGCCATTTGGGTCCCGGCAGGAAGATTTACTATTGATTACTTGTTTAAACAATGTATAACTGCTAAATCAGAGGATGTAAAAACAAAGTGCTGCTACAGCAATAAACATGTAATTGCAGTGGGTTTATGGGAAATGTTCAATAAATGCAACTAAAAATATAAAAAGTTGCAAAAACTGATCTGAAACACAAACTTCCCTGTCTGTAAGCAACTATAGTCTACATTCTAGACTCTAGAAGGACAGGAAATGGAAATTAATCAGTTTTATTTTAAGTTAAACAAATTCTATATACTGTATATCAACATATTAATTGCGGGCGGCACAGTGGGAGCAGTGGGTAGCGCTGTCACTGCACAGCAAGGCAGTTCCTGGTTCCTGTCCCGCTATTTGCGGAGTTTGCATGTTCTCCCCGTGTCTGCGTGGGTTCATTCATTCATTCAGTTTCTACACCCGCTTCATCTGCTGTTGCAAGTTGTGTGTCTGCGTGGGTTTTCTCCAATAAACATGCACTTCAGGTGAATCGGCCGGCTTCAAATTGCCCATTTGTGTTAGTGTGTGCTTGCGTACTTGTTTGTCTGTAAGTGACTCAGTGGTGCACTGGCATCATGACTGGAGTGTCCCCTGCCTCACGCCCCCAGTCGGCTGGGATATGCTCCAGCACCCTGCAACCCACGACAATGGATGAAGCGGTTATGGTAAACGAATGAATGAATAAATTAATGAACCAATGAATTGCTGGTTAAAATTAGATGAGTCTTTTTACGTTTTAATGATAAGTTGGGATGGAAGGCTATGTGATTCTGACCTATCCTTGTGTAATCCTCAAATGTTTTGGTTCGTTCAAGTTCTATGCATGTTGCTATTTTCATTCAGAACCTGTCGACGTCTCTGACATCATAGTCATGGGAGGTACGACCAACCTGTCAGTGAGCTGGACACCTGCTTTTGGACGGGTGTCGTCCTACACTGTCCATCTGTTCAGGGACAACCAACCGGAAGGAATGGACTCAAATCTGAGCAACAACACTGTCAACACATTGTTCCAGGATAAGAAACCAGGAGTGCTTTACTGTGTGCTGGTCACCACCAAAAGTGGACCATTTGAGAGTAACAGTTCAAGAGTTTGCAATGCAACCTGTGAGTTTAATGTACATCAGGACTCTACAGGGTTGTGCATGCATATACATTTTGTGGTGTCTTTGGGTTGAGTCCTAAATCATGGTATTAATTCCTCTGTTAAGTTCCCAACCCTCCTGGTCCCATCATGGTGGAGAGTCAGACTGTGAATTCCATTAACTTTACGTGGCCCCATCCTGAGGACATGGACCATCATCAGTACAACTTCCTTGTGTCCAGCTTCAACGGCTCCGTGCTGACTGAAGACAACTGGTTCCTGCTGGACAATCTCCAGTCTGGGACCCAGTATCACATCTCCATTGTTACTGTAGGTGTCTGGAACTACACAAGCACAGCAGTGACAGCAGAGAACTACACAAGTGGGTATGACTGGTTATGAATGTGAATGTTATTATTTATTCTTTATTTCCACCTTATTGAATGGTTTTTCTTTTTCTGACATTTGTTTTCATTTCAATCATGTTTGAATCAGTTTGTAGTGTATTTTTATGATTTATGCACCCAAAGATGTTATATATTTGAGTTTTCATTATTATTAATGCCATTATAAATTATTGAACACTTATTTGACAGTTATGTAATCCATTGCAAAATCCTCCAGTTTTTTGTTTGTTTGCTTTATTCATGGCATTAACATCAGTATGGACAGCCATGTTCATACATTGCATTTGTAAGGATATTTTTAATAGATTTGTGAGCCACATGACATTTTTGTCATTATATAAAGCCATCCAAAAGTAACAAGTGAAAATATCACGCACATCATTGCCATTGCAAATTGACCTCCGACCATATCCTGTAACCCTGCTTGGTCCAGCGGAAATCGCCACAAATGCAGTGACCTTGGAGTGGGAGCAGCAGGAGAGCAAAATTCACTACTTCTATGAGGTGTCCACCTCTAATGGCTCAATATTTCTGTAACACTGTCACTACCACCAGTGACAAAATCACAGGTCTTGTCACTGGAGGCAGCTACAGCTTCACTGTCACTAGTCAGACAGCAGATGGCACTAAGGCAGCTCCTGAGAGAGGGTCCCGTTTTATCATGCAATAACCATTATCATATGAACTGATATGAAAGCAAATATTTAAAATCCTTGTTTCAGCTGATCATCCTTTAATGCTCCCTTCTTCAAACAATCACAGAGCCTGAGATGGTGAAGCCCAGTATCTCCAGCCTGGGCTCCAATGACTCAATCTGGGTTTCATGGAACAAACCTCCTGGAAAAGTAGAGTACTATAAGGTTCATCTAAACAACAGCGCTTCCATGCTTCAGGAGAAAAGAGCAATCACTAACAAGACTTCCTGGCTGTTTGAGAGCTTGTCTGCTGGAAAGCTTTACTCTGCCATGGTAACCACATATAGTGGACCTGTCAGTTCATCATCTGGATTTGTTAGTAATGCAACTTGTAAGTATGATGCACGTGTTGAATTTGAAAGTGTCAGTGGTGTCATTAATTATAACACACGTTAATTATTATGTTTAATCATTATTAACTATTTTTCTTATTTTCTTATTTAGTATATTATATATATATATATATATATATATATATATATATATATATATATATATATATATATATATATACACACACACACACAGTAGATAGATATAGATACAGTAGATAGATATAGATAGATTTTTTTTTTTTTACTCCCCTGGTTGTTGACATCCAGAATTCTGCTATTTCCACCGCCCCAGTCCCTAACGCTCCAGGACCCATTCACATCCAGACAAAAACAACTGATTCCATCAGCATTAAGTGGGAGGAAGCACCTCTGATGACTGGTGCATCATTCTACTACCGGTTGATCATTACATCATCCCAGAGCATAGTGGATATCCCAAGCACCAACAACAGCCATTCTTTCAGCTCTTTGCTGTCTGGGACCTCCTACAACATGTCTGTCGCCACAGTGGGCATCATGGATTTAGAAAGTGAGCCAGTTTGGATCCACATGGTCACCACAAGTAAGGGGTGTTATATCACTATCCTATCATCTTTATTTTCTTGCAATATTTACATCCCAACTGTTTTCCATATAATCAGGACCTTTCAATGTGAAGCATCTTGATGCTTCATCAGAAGAGGATAGCATCACAGTCATGTGGGACAGATCTGACGAATACAAAGACAGCTACAGTTATAATGTGACCTGGCAAAGCTCAGATGGAGACAGTAGCAACATAACTGAAGACACTAAGTATCGTATTGACGGCCTGGTTCCTGGCAGGCTGTATAACCTAAGTGTCACCACAGAGACCTCTGATGGAACACAGGGTGCTCCCAGACACATTTCTATCTGCACAAGTATGGTCACTAATAACTTCATACAATCTTCATACAATAACAATCTATGAAATTTTTGTGTAAAGCAAATGACTTATGTTAAAACTTGTATCACATTCTCAGATTTAAGACAACGTCTCAAAGTCCTCATTAACCTTTAAAGACTATACATATACTTTTATGTGATGAAGTTTTAATTCTCTTTTTCTTTTCTGTTTTAATGCTGTAGATGCAAGTTCAGTGACAAACTTAAAGTGTGAAGCCCCAGATAAAACCAAAGCGGAAGTCATCCTGTCCTGGTCCAGACCTAATGGCCAACACTCTTTTTTCCAAGTTTATACAAACGATAGCAAAGCCAACAACATGACAAGCAGCTGTTGCAATCATAGTGTGTCCGGACTTCTTTTTTTTACTATATACAAGTTCACAGTGAAGACTTTCAGCTGTGGAAAACCCAGCAGTCCTGTGTCATGTCACTGCAGGACAGGCATTACAGGTAGAACAGTATGCTTTGTGAACAGTAGAATTAAAAACAAAGAAAAACATCAGAATCTTTTGTGGGTTGATGATCCGTATAATTTGAAATGCTCAGTCTATTTCTTTCATATTATAGATATCTAACAATTCTGTTATGAATCTTTGAGTTTTTCTCCAGAACAAGTGTAATGAGTTACCTTATGTTATTTTTTTCTACTTCTTAGCAGTCATGGGGCATTATCTTAAAAATGAAAGAAATTGGTGTTCTGTATTTACTGTTGAAGTGGGAAGCTCCAAAAATCAAGTAGCGTTTTTTGTTTTCTATTTTTGTTACTGTAAGGGTTTTTTTTTTCTTTTTGAGTTTAATCATTTATATCATCTAATCTTTTCTTCTTACTTTTTTCACCAAGATCCCCCCATTCCAGATAACGCTACGTCACTGGTGGAGGTGAGTGAAAGGGAACACAATAAGTTCTCCATTAAGATTGACTCCAAACTATTGAACAACATCAATGGACCAATCACACATGTTGGGGTGCTGGTGACACATAACCTGCCAGGTGGGCATTTTATTTAACTCTTCTTACTGATAAAAGGATGTAAATATGTTCTTGTAAACAAAATAATGAAATGAACATTTATTATGTGTGAAACTAATGGATCTATGCTGTACTTCTTCATTTCGTGATTGTCTCCATATAGAAGGTAAACTGATCATTATATTTTATTTGCTTGCATGTTAACAGGATTACGGAAGAAATGCTTGACAGATTTTTAGGAAATGTGGTGTGAGGGTTGGCATGTGACGTGCATCACGCTTTAAATACTTGATGGAAGACCTTTGTTCATTTAATTACATACCTTTTTGTATTTGTTTTATTCAACATCGCAAAAACTCTGAGGGCAGCATGTAACTTAAAAAGTTATAGATAGATTTGCATGAAACTTGAATCAGAGACAGTAACAGATGATTTTAGAGATGAATTGACCCAGCCAAAAAGAAAAAACTCAATATTTTGCACCAACTGTCTTCACTTCAACAAAAAATATTGATGCATCCAAGTTCAAGGTATGACTTCATGGTGAATTACATCTAAAGGAAATGTTAATCATTGGAAGGAGGAACTCTTGGCTGAGGCTTTGCAGAGATTTGAAGTCTTTTGTTTGTTTCTTATTCACAGCTGTGTTTACTGGATTTTAAAAAATGTTTCCAGGTTCCTTATAAATGAATAGTTATTCTTACTTTTTCATTCAGTTTTTTTCCATAATTCCTGCCTTTTCAGATGACACTACTAATTGGAGAAACTATCTGGGGAACACCTATGATCAATGGAAGGCAAAGAAAACCCCAGTATACCTGGCAACTGTAAGGGAGAACATCTTGCAGTCACGCAGTTCAGAAAACCCTTTGAGAATAGAAGTAGGAGATGGATCAAAATGGGAGGGCTACACTAATGGTGTCCTGGTCACAAGTGGAATATACCAGTAAGAACACAAACCATATTGTGAATACTGTAACTATATTTATAGCAATGCATTATATACAGCAATCACTGCTAGACGATAGAATAAAAATAAATTTTTAGATTGCTCTATTATGTAAATGCTTTTGCTTGATGAACTGCAAAGACTTGCAAAGGTCTGTATCCAAATCTCTTGACTGTTTCGTTTAATCCTGCAGATATTCTATTGTGTTATTCACCAGTCTGTCTCTGCAAAACAACACAGTGAATAGTGAACTGTCACTCGTTTCAAGCACAAACTTCTATCCTCCCGTTGAGCTCCAAAAGGACCCTGGTAACAAATTCAGATTATTTGGCATGAATTATTCCAAAATGTAAGGAAAAATGCTCATATGCTAATGTTTTGTTTTTTATTTAATTCAATAGCTATCCTTGGAATTGCCATTGGATCAACATTGGGAATTTTTGCCGTTCTCTTTATTGTGCTCATTGGTTTCATTATTTACTGGAGAAGGTTTGTCATTATCGCTGAAAACATTTGAGTGAATCAGAGTGTATAGGACTGATCTGTCAACTCCCTGTTAACATCCTGCAGGTTATCCAGAAAAGAATCATCAGACATACAGATCCATTCTTTGAGGTAAATTTCATATTTTCAAAGTATTAATACAACACTATAGTAAATATGCATTTTTTAGTGATTGAGTCAACATTGTTTTTTCGTCTTGTTTTTCTAGGGCCAAAGTGTAAGTGTTCATCTTTTAAAATGAAAAAGTTCAAATGTTGCACTTCAGATTAAACAGATTACGTTTTACTGAAAACAGGAAGAAAACTGACATTATAGCTCATTTCTGACCTCTGGTGTCTGTTTAAGTAGAAATGTAGGTGTAAAGGTGGAGGACTACGAGACGTACTACAGGAAGCAGAAAGCAGACTCCAACTGTGGCTTCGCTGAAGAGTTTGAGGTGAAACAAGATAAAAATAATAGTAAAGAATTAACAGTTCAATATGTTCAGATTTATGATAATCATCAACAGTTATTGATAAATATTTAATTATAATTTTACTATATAAAAAAAATAATAATTTCATTACATTTCATTTTTGATGAACTTATATGTAAATGTTATGAATAGTCAGTCTTGGAGTGTAATGTAAAATGAAAGATGATGATATGAAAAAGTGAAAACCTTGTTTTAAATTAAAAATAGCACAAAGACAATTCAAATTTTAAAATTGAGAATTTCCATTGTTTTTAATAAAGATGATTTTGGATTTGATGCACGGAATTCACATGCAGACATTGAAAACAAAAGACTGGAAAAGCTTTTAAATGCTAAAGGAGAACATCTGGGGAAACATCTTAAAATGTATGATGTTAACTTAACAGGTTAGTAACATGACTGGGTGCAAAAAGAAACTTACAGGCAGGCTGTCTCTGAGGTGAAGTTGGGAGCAGTTCACCACTTTGAAAGACTGCACTTGCAAATTGTGCAACAATTTAAGGATAAATTTTCTCAGAATAAAATCAGAGTTGGGGGAATTTATCATTTACAGTGACAATATCATTAAATCTCTGTACGGAAGGAGCAAGACCAAAAAAACAGTATTGGATGGCTGTGATCTCCAAACAGCACCTCATTAAAAAAAGACAGAATTCTATAATGGCTCCATTCTATTAAAAACAGACAGGATTATGTGGTGACATCACTGCATTAAAACAAATAGTTCAGTTGCTGAAATTCTTGACAATATGAGAAATTGGAAAACATTTCACTTTCAGAATTACAACCATTGGTTGTAATGTTCTCAAATAAAAAGATGCAACACAGCAGTGAACATGACCCGGTCCCAACAGACATCAACTTCTGAATGAGGATATCAACTTTTTCACTCAAGTGTGAGAACTGTTTTCTGAGGAAGCCTGCAAGGATTTTAGTGCATATATTAAGCCATGCAATAATCACATTTCTTCCCCTTTTGTGTTAAAGGACCTGAAGGTTGTTGGGACCGATCAGTCGAAAACAAATGCTTTGGCTATGGAGAACAAGCCCAAGAACCGCTACAACAACGTGCTTCCCTGTGAGTGACCTGAATAAATTCACCTCTGTTCTTTATTTTACAGTTTCATTTTTCTGATGTGTTTCTTTTTAAAATAACCCTCCTTTCTGAAATCCAAGATGACTGTTCTCGAGTGAAACTCTCCATCATCCATGGGAGTCCATACGATGACTACATCAATGCTAACTACATCCCGGTGCGTAGTTTGTGGCTCAGTCACGGCTTCTCTATCAGACAACATCGTACTGGGGAGCATTACAGCTCCTTGTTTCACATCAGACTATTTCTATTTGATCATTGTGCGTATTTGAGACTCGCCTAACAAAGACTGACCAGAATGTACATTTTTGTTCTGTGGCAGGGTCACAACTCCAGGAAGGAATTTATTGCATCTCAGGGTCCTCTGCCAGCCACAGTCAATGCATTCTGGAGGATGATCTGGGAGAAGAATGTACAGACTTTGGTCATGCTGACACGCTGTAATGAACAGGGGCGAGTGAGTATGAACAGAGATATAACATCTAGCAGGAGCATGATTACGTACATGCATGGGAACACAATGTCCCAAGCCGGAATAACACTGTGCCTGAACAATGAATAGTTCCTAAATGTAGGCAGTGTCATATTACAATACAGTGCTGCATGGTCCATATTTAAACTGACACACTATCATCAACATGAGATGCTGTGATTTAATGCACTTCTAAAGATTGTTTTCATGTTATCAAATATAACTTGAACACTGAAAGTTAAACCAGACTTTTACAAAAACATTAAATCAAAATTTCAATTAATCTACTGTACATATTTGACAGTTTACTCTTAACACTATGGGAGTTGATGCACACACAAAAAAATCATTACAGTACTTATCTTTTAGTAGCTAGGAAGAAGGCCAAAATTCAAATGAAAGCTAAAGAAGGAAAAACAGAATCTCCAAGCATAAGCTGCTATATGTAGCATACAGTATTAGACCATATTTTAAATATGTTATCCTAAATGTTATGCATCTCGAATACAGGCTATTTCTGTATTCAGATTATAAGTTATGAATTCTTAATGAATCATTGTCTTTTGTAGGTCAAGTGTGAGAAATACTGGGATTCTGGCACAAAGCACTTTGAAAACATCACTGGAACAACAACCGCTGAAATAGCACTTGAAGACTGGACCATCAGGGACATCAGCATTAAAAATGTAAGTAAGATGATGCACATGACAAAAAGAAACAAGTTACTGCAGAGTAAAAGCAAAGACTTTTGTGTCAGTATGAATTGTGTCAGTATGAATACAGTGTTTAATACCTTTAGTTTGGAATAAAGCCCAACAGCCACAACAGCTCAGCTCGTCACAGTCTGTGCTTTAAATAAATCATGAAGCCCATACATTTACAAGCTATCATGTTGATTTCTCTGTCGCTATAAATTGACGCATGTGCACATGTTCATCCTTAAGGTGAAAACAGCAGAAACACGTTTGGTGCGTCAATTCCACTTCACTGCCTGGCCAGATCATGGGGTACCAGAAACCACTGAACTCCTCATCAGCTTTAGACATTTGGTCCGAGAGCACATGGACCAGTACTCCAGACACTCTCCTACTGTTGTTCACTGCAGGTAAAAAAAAAAATCCCACACTCTTTGTCTGCAGTTTGAATTGCACACCTCAGATATGACAGAGAAATCATGTGATGCTCTGTGTGGCCCTCACCCCTCCCTCTTTCTGACTGTTATTGCTGTGTGATCTCAGCGCTGGTGTTGGACGTACAGGTACCTTCATAGCCATTGATCGGTTGATCTTCCAGATTGAAAGGGACAATATTGTAGACGTGTATAGCATTGTCCATGATATGCGCATGCACCGGCCTCTTATGGTGCAGACAGAGGTAAGACACAGCCACACACACACTATCTTGTTTTGTGGTCTATGTGCACATGTTTTAAATGATGAGTATGCTGCAGCTCAATGCACTCTGTATTTGATGTCTCTCCAGGATCAGTATGTGTTCTTAAACCAGTGTGCTATGGACATCATCAGATCAAGAACTGGAAATAATGTAGATCTAATCTACCAAAATATCACCGCACTCTCTACGTATGAGAATGTAGAACCAAACACAGGTTATCCCAAAAATGGACACCGCAATGCATGAACCATACCAATCACCCAGTTCTTGTGCGTATTCTCTTTGAATAAAATCCTAGAAAGTGCTGTATGTATTTTAAATTTAAGTTTTACTTTTTTTGCCTGGCACACTTTAAGAATTTGTTATCATTCAGGTCTTAGACTTGTACTTTCTGGTATTTATTTGTTTAAAAATATTTGATAAAGGAAGTTGTATTATACTGCATATTGGGCAACAATAGAAGAAATGATCCTTGACCAAAAATGTTTTGATATGTAGATGTTAACTGTAGTAACCTGTAATATCTCTATCTTCTTACATTATACTTTTACATTACTACTGTATATGTTTTTCTGATAATGATGTGATTTTCTCAGGTAATATTTTTGATGCTGTAAAGGTGATATAGATACTTTTGACAAAGAGGACCCGTGATTTTATTCGTGGAATGACTTTGTCTTGAAAATGCTGTTATAAATATTCTTTGCCCATTTAAAACAAGTGTAGTTTAAATGGTGTCACTCTCTGCCCCTACTATTAATTTGTTGCAGTACTCTTGACCTTTCTCAATATTTGCTGGTTTTTTGAGGTTTGTAAGATGTGCCAAACAGTTCCTTTTTCACCTCTTAATCCAATATATTCTGTGCAATGTCTTTTAATGAAGGATGTTTTGTTATTTCTTGTGGGGGCTCTGGTATGTGTATGCACTGTAGTGAATAATGCGCTGGAAGCATTTGCTTTTCTACACTGACCACACTTTGAAACAGCTGTTAAATTTTTTTTTCCAATCCATATCATACATTTTGGCCAGTTCTTTCAATACTCAAATATATTTGATTGGTAAAGTCTCACTTTAACTGTTGAGATGTCACTTTTATCAAAAGCTCAGGAACACAAATGAAAGTCTTAAAGAACATATGCTTGTTTTTTTGTGTGATTTCTTTATCTACATTAAGCTTTCCTTTAAGAATCAATAATATTATGTGTCACTTCCTGCAGCGTATTTGGTCTATCTGTGGATATTTTCTCAAAGACCTGTTGGTTCCTTTTTTTTTTTTTTTGGATAATTCATGCATTTGTAGCCTGTAAACTTTTTTAATGCTATACTTTATTTCTGCTGTTTCATGATGTTTTTAATGACTGAAAGCACCTATTGTTTTTAATGAAAACAAGAATAGAAAATAGTCTCACAGTTTCAGGATTTTATGTTTTATAAGCTGCTTGCTGGTACAATGCAACAATGTAAAAGTCACAATGAGCATTTATTGTAAAATAAAGTGGGATTAAAAATGTTATTATATTTTACCCCAAACATGTGTGGCTATTGAATGTGAATCGGTGTGTAAACTTCCCTATAACTTAACAGTCATGTTTTATTTTAATCATTTTAGAATTCTTGAAGCTAGTATATACTAGTTTCATTGTTGTGTAACATTTCATTACCCAATACATTATTGCAAACGCAGTGTAACCGCTATTCTTTAATACTGCACCTGATGACAAATGCATTTTGCCGATAGTTTTTGAATTATTTTAAATGGAATAACAACATCTGACAAATAATAGAATGCCCTGCAGAAGAGGACTGAGCATGCAAACCTCTGCATTATTTACAGCAACGAGGAAGCCACAGGTACAGTAGCTAAGTGCACCCTTAAAGGATGAATAAATAATGCCGTTTCTGTCTTTTACTTTGGGAGGAAAGCATTTTCACACGGGGATTTCAATAATTTCTAATTCTAAAGCTTACTACAGCAAAGCACCATAGAGATTTTTGTATGACCTTTTTTTTTTTTCTAAGGCCAATTTTTTTCACCCAGTACAGTTTACTTGTGGCATGGTGGTAAAATAAGACACTACCAGTATAAGGGCTTCAATAAGCCTGATATCTTCTACAGTATGATTTCCTCATTTATCCATTTCCTACAGGCATATTCATTCTTTTTCATTCCAGAAAGTTGGATCCAAAATTAGATTTTGCATTGAATTCCTCTTTCTAGTTTCATATGCAATGAGTGGCAATCGGAAGTACAGTATAGAGCTGAAGCCATTAAAACCGCTTACAAAGATGAAGGGAAAATGAAAACTAACTGAATTATTTACACTTGATATTGAGTTTATATACCAGTTAATCTGCCATGATAAAATCTTTCAATTAAAGTTAAAAACTTTCAATGAAAATTTGTTATCTTTAAAGTAGAAAGAACATTCACTCAAACAGCTAAGGTATTACCTTCTTTGAGTTAAATACTTTTAAGTTTAGTGTAGCTGCACATACACTCTGGAAACCTTGGAATCATATGTCAACATTTTAGTTATTTACTCACAGATCTGTCTTAAAATTTAATGAAATCCTTTTTGTCTACCACCATATAATTTTAACAAAATCATTGACAATTTTTCGTGCTGACAATCATATGATCTCATATAATGAATATTAAGGCCACACTGAAAAACTGAAAAGAGATTTTTTTAAAATTAAGATATACTGTATAATGTAATTTTACAAGAAAAAATGTATATTATTCCCAGTCATGTCCTGTTGCAAACTTCAAAAAGGTCCATGGGTCACGTAAGGTTCAACTTTAACACATTTTTACAAATAAAGAACAATTGAATCTTTTGACTCAACATTAACATGATCATTCAGTATCATAATTTTAAAATGTTGTGGAGAAAACCAGCGTGTTCTGAAGAAAGCACCTGAGAGAAAGGAAAGGATGGCAGAAAAGAAGTTCAAATTATTTGAGGAAGTGATACTAGGTAATGGTTCACTTCACTGGGGTGTTTTAGAACTTTATTGTAGTCATAGTACATCCTATTTCAGCTGAATATAATACAAATAACAATATACAGTATCAGATATCGTATCTTATATCTAAAATATCATTTTTAATATATCACATATTTCATCTTATACTTCATATCATTTATCATAAAGTTTATTATAAACCCTTTGACGCTAAAAAAAAAAAAAACCGAACTGTCCAATCTAAAAACTACGACACAATGCAGTAAGTGTAGTTCGCAACTACGACCACAGGTGTCGCTGTCTCTCTCTGTGACAGCCAGCAGCCAGACGAACCGAAGCAGGAGGATCCAGTCCAGTCCACACTCTCCATGTTGAAACGGAGCAACTTCTCCAGCCGACTCCCATCGTCCGCCACATCCCACAGCCCAGCTGTTCCACGCAGCCCCTGCTATGAGGTTAAACTGGGAAGGAAGCTCAGAAACAACTGTATGAACGCCGCACTGGTCGAAACAGAGTAAGTTTACCTCCACCTACTATCTTACTACACCACGCCAACGTGGCGAGAAAGATAACTTGTTATTTTAGGCGAGCGTTTCTTCTTCTTTCAACTAATGTGTGTTTATTGTGCTGACTTGCGCTAGCTAGCTTACAACGGTTGTTTTTACTTGAGCTCGACAAGCTTTTTCTCTGGACCCAGATGTTAGTTTTTCCATCGTAACGTCGCAACATTTGGAGGAATTTCGCGGGTGGTGGTACTCGCGTTTTTCCTGGGGGGTTCGTGTGCCTTTTGGCCGGTTGGAGGCTAACGGTACAAGCTAGCTGCATAAAGTACACCTACATCTTCACGTTAGCCCACCGTGAGCCATGCGGTCTGGCTTGTCACTTGTTTGCATGGCAACCGCGAACCTCGCCTATTTCTCTGGTGGGTGATGAGGGCAAGTACGTTTATGGTTCCTGCATTTTTGTTTAACATTCCTGCAACCATCATGCCTCGTGTTTACCTAACGGTCAACTGGATCGATAATCGGGACCGATCAGAAATGGATTACATTATCCGCTATGTACGTGGCAAAGCCATTATAGGTGAATAGATATTTTAAAAAAGCGACTAGTCTATGTAATAGTTACAACCTCGACTGCACAAAGGGGGAGGCTTAGGCATGGCGTGTTGCAGGCAGTATGTGAGGGTGAGACATAATGGAACGTGGCACCATACTGTGGATGAATCAGAGGAGAGGTTGGTAAATAAAAGCTGTCCTTATGGAGGGCAGATTAAGACATGGTCAACATGGGTGAAATTTAGTGAGGAGTTGCCAAACCTGTAACCTATGCCATGTGTTCACTGTCAGCAGCCGCGTTTTGAGATGGCTTTCATGTAGCTTGAAAGACATCTTGTGATAGATTCATCTTTTAAATCTCTATATTGTTGTACTTTTTGGTGCAGTCGAGGCTTTTGCGACTACAGACTGAGTGTCACAATAAATAGATAGATAGATAGATAGATACTTTAATAATCCCGGAGGAAATTCCACTATAATGTGATGTGATAATTTGACTGAAATTCACTTACTCTGGACACACTGGTGTATGGATGCATTCATTCTCTTTTCTGTTCTCATCAATCTTTGTAAGTGACCCATTTGTCATTTATTTATTAAATTTACAAGCTTTTGTCTCCCAGTTGTTGTTTCTGTGATCTTCCTTAATTGACTGTCCACCATTACTGAATTAAACATAGATTTGGGGATGCCCCCCTCCAAAAAAGCCCCAAAACTAACCCCCCCAAAAAAACAACAACAAACGGGAGTTGTTGCATGTTAACTTCTTGAGTACAACATACCATGTAAAGTGAATTCCTGCATACTTTTCAACTTGCAGAATTACATTCATTTGCAATATAAACAGGTTTGGATAACCATGACCTGGACAACTGAGAACCTACACAGACAATTTTAACCATGGTTAAAATTGTCTGATGTTTCGCCTGATGAAGGCGAATCATCTCTTAATATTTTGTCCGATTAATGGTCTAGCAACGGAACATCCAAAGTGAATGTAATTCTACAAGCTAGAAGGCAGGTTGGAATCATTTATATGTGGTTTGCCTGATTCTTCCATTTCCCACTAGCCTGGTCCAAAATAATAAATTGTATTTGCGCTTATTACCATCATAAGCACAATTATTTTGTTGTATGCTATATGTGTGGCAGGACTTGGTGTCATCATGTCCATTGTGGTCAACTGAGTCAGGTACACCCTGTCACTTTCTGGGTCTAATCACCTTCGTTTCAGGGAAGATGTGACACTATAATATGACGACAAGGCATGCAGCAGAAGCATTCAAGCAGATACAACATTGGGCAAAGATCTTCTTTAAAAAGTAAAGGAGAATGAGATATAGTGGCAAGTTTGCCCGGCAGAATCATCAAAGTGGTTCAGCAGTTAATCAAAGCCTGTACAAACCTAAAGACAGTTAAAGCACATGGACTCAACTGTCATTAGGCAATATAGTTGAAACAGAGTGGACATAGGGTTATTAAGAGTAATCGATTAATAGTGGAACTGAATGATTATTGTTAAATATTTTTGCTGGACAACTCGTATGTCTCTCTGAAAGACAATTCTATTTAGATTTTTCGTTTTGACTGACATGTTAAGATTGATGTCAACATCAAAAACCATATTTTGGATTCTGATATTTCATCCTGTTGAGATAATTTTACCGCATCACTTCACCTCATCCATTTGTCTGTTCCCAGTATTGACAAAGATAGAAGAGCTTATGATCTTTAATCATGGGGTATTACGTGGAGTTGGGCTTTAATACAGATGAGAATTGCACAGAAGTGCACTTTAGTTAATAGTTAAAATGTTACTGGAACCTGTCACTTCAAATCACTGGGAAATAAAAAGAGGGTTAATCTTAAGCACAATAGATAATGATGACAAAAATGCTAAAAGTGAAATATGAAGTGGAAAAATTTGGAAAAATTACAACTGAATGAAAAAGACAATTTAACAATCTTTTGCTTGTTACCCACTTTCTCTTTTTGTTGAAGCGCTGCAAAGTCCTTATTTTTTTGATTGCGTCAGTCTTTCTGTATGTCTGTACTTTGAGTTGACGCTGTCTTTCAGAGTGGATTATTGCCCGGCTTTCCAGTATTAGGATTCTCTGTGACTGGCACTGCAAAAAATTGATCTCATAATGAATGACTGCAAAATGTCAGATTGCAACTGGTATTGATGGTGACATCGGAATTGAAGGTCATTAATACTGGGGACCATTGGAAATGGGTCATGCGATCACTGACAGCAGACAATACTCCTGCTGTTACAGCTGCTCATGATCGAGTGAGTCTGACTTTAATTATTCTGTGTCTAATGACCATGATTAGGGTTAGATGTAACCCATTATAAACCAACAGATCTATTTAACTTTCTTTTTAAGCGTCTTGACTTTTATAATGATAATACATTTTCTTTTCTGACTTATTAGCACTCAAAACCTAGTCAGGTGTCAGTTCACCTTGAACTAATCAGGTGGGGTTACTTAATGGTGTTTGTCTCTAAGCCGTTCAAATAGAACCGTGGCTTTGCTGTGCTGGGAATGACAAACGGGAAGAGAATAACTGTGAAAGACTGAACGATGAAAGGGTGGTGAGAAAGTTGACTTGAGTTTGTGGGTGTTTAGTCCTGTTTTTTATCACTGCTTTTTCTAACAGGAACAACACCAGCAGATGTCCCAGCTTCCCTGCCGTGCTGTGAGGAATACTCACATCCGACCACAAACTGCAGATCTGACTCGAGCACGAGTTTAAGATTCCTGTATTGTACAATGTCCCTGATTTGTGTCCAGCTGGGGACACAATTATACACCATTGCTACTCTCTCTTCCCCCCTCATTTCCTGTCTATTACCTAATATCAACTGTATAAACCCAATTCTAATGTAAAATGTAAGTAGGTATAATGCAGTGATTTCCAGATAATATTTTGACTGACATACAGTTCAGTAGAGAATGATGAAAAGATGTTGAGTAAAGTGGCTGACTTAGTGGTTTTCAATAAATACATGATCATTCTGAACCTGATATCTGTACCATGTTAGTTTACCATTGTGTAGCATGCCCTACTCTTTTAACAACACTCAGGGGAGAGAGGACTGTAATTGTTGATGCTTCAATCTGATTGATGAGTAGCTGTTGGTAGTGACTTTACCTTTTGAAGATGTGACTTTCATAGTCACCTGCTAGCATTTAACCACTTTGCTTGGAGAATGTTCCAGTCAAGTGTTTTAGAGCATTCACAACTTTGCCAGTCTTTTGTACATACATGTTTGAGTTGCGCTGCTGTCAAAAAATTCTAAATATACTTTTATTTACAAAAATATAGAAGAGATAAAAATTAAGATATATTTGTTGTCTTCATGGTATTTCCAGTTAAATTGTCTAAAAGGATTACAAAAGGAGGTCACAGAGCAACGCTTTGGAATGAGGCTCATAAGATTACAGACATCTTGTGTGAAACTATCAATCGTGTTGACCGCTAACAGGGATGTTGATTTAAACAACCAGCTGGGTATTTTATTTGGCCTTTGTTTGGAAATACGACAGAATAGTATGACAGGAAGTGAACAATGCAATGGGATGATGACGTGACAAATAGGATTTTCCTGGTCAAAATCAAGTTAGAACTTCAAGGTAAGCATTGGTAACCTCTTCAAACCACTCGGCCAGCACTCATACCTAATCTCTCGGGTCTTCAGGCTTACTGCTGGGCTGGTGTTTGTCCTGCTGCAAGGCCTACAGGCTGAAGCTGGTGTGTAATCCTCCTGTTAGGATTCAGGGTTTCTTATTTTCAGGGTAGAACTGTGTGACGACCAAGAGCTCAAACCCAATACAAGTTCATTTAGATAACAGTGCATGTGATATTTAATATTTTTTGCATATTTAATTGTAAAGGCACAACACAGAAAGGACTTTGAAATGCTTTTTGCTTTTTACAAATATGATTTCTTTACTGCAAATTTTCAATCAAACAAAGCAAAATGGGTTTGAATGACATTGAACAATCAGGAGTGCTTAGCTTTGAGGAAACACGGATATAAAACTAGAGATAAAGCACCACAATGTTTTATTTCTTTGATGTCATCTAAGACTCGAGATTGCTGAGATAAACTTCCTGGCGTACCAGATAAAACTGTTCCTTTCTAAGATAGAATGACCCTGTATATCTTCATATCACACCTTCCTATTACAGGGTACCAGGTACAAAAAAATGTCAGAGCACAAATGCCAGTCAAAAGATTCCCTGAATAGACCTTCGAAGACCTAGTTGTTGTTGCTTAGTGGGCTTTTGCACGAAGCCCGTTTTCTGACTCAGGTGTTGTAACACAGCTGTGAAAAGTGTATTTATAGGGTTGTCAGTCATGAAATTGTAGCTGACCGGTAATTGCCATGTTGTCATTAGATTTGTGGTTTTGTACTTTCTTTGTTTAAACAAAAATTTGTTCACATTAGTGTTTGTTGTGGGGCTCAGCTTTCTAACAAAATTGTTCTGATGTTCATGTCAGTAACTGCTCAAAAAAACGAGCACACAATTATGAAACAACTGTTAACAGTCCTAATTATTTGTTCACTGACTGAAAACAGCTAACATGTCTAACTTAATTGAGGCTGTTGTGAGTCTTCATCTTAACTTTCCTTCCTACTATTGTAGTCCATATTTAATATACTCCTCACATGAGTTACTACTGTCATGGCGGCAATAACAAAAGGAGGGAGATTTTTGAGAGGCTAAAGTAATAGAATTAGGTGGAAAGAATGTAGTTAAGCATTCACCAGGTAGGAGCTGTTGTCAGAAAGATAGTGGCACTTACACTACTGAAGAGCAGTCAGTAGTGTCAGTATGTGACAACTGTAAAATTCTTCTCGGTAATTTTCCAAAAGACCCAGAGTCCTATAAATAATTAGTTTGAATGTGACTGGAAGTTTTCTTCCGTAGGGTTTGATAAGTGGCTCTGAGCTGTTCCAGTTCCCCTGGGATGGACATGCTTTTCCCTGACATCTAGTGGGGGAATCTAGGCTAATACTGCTCCATATTGAATCTGCCTATCTGCCCCTAGAGAGCTGCTGCACTTTTTATCAGGCTCAGGCTTCCTTCTCCTACCATGGTCTTGCAGATTTTCTTTGTCCCAAGTCCATCTTTTTAAAATGTCACTGTACTCTACAGAAAAAAACTCACCCATGTGAACACTACACCAGCGTCATCATCTTAAGGTTATACACTCACCGGCCACTTTATTAGGTACACCTGTCCAACTGCTCATTAACACTTAATTTCTAATCAGCCAATCACATGGCGGGAACTCAGTGCATTTAGGCATGTAGACATGGTCAAGACAATCTCCTGCAGTTCAAACCGAGCATCAGTATGGGGAAGAAAGGTGATTTGAGTGACTTTGAACGTGGCATGGTTGTTGGTGCCAGAAGGGCTGGTCTGAGTATTTCAGAAACTGCTGATCTACTGGGATTTTCACGCACAACCATCTCTAGGGTTTACAGAGAATGGTCCTAAAAAGAAAAAATATCCAGTGAGCGGCAGTTCTGTGGGCGGAAATGCCTCGTTGATGCCAGAGGTCAGAGGAGAATGGCCAGACTGGTTCGAGCTGATAGAAAGGCAACAGTGACTCAAATAACCACCCGTTACAACCAGGGTAGGCAGAAGAGCATCTCTGAACGCACAGTACGTCGAACTGTGAGGCAGATGGGCTACAGCAGCAGAAGACCACGCCGGGTGCCACTCTTTTCAGCTAAGAACAGGAAACTAGGCTACAATTTGCACAAGCTCATCGAAATTGGACAATAGAAGATTGGAAAAACGTTGCCTGGTCTGATGAGTCTCGATTTCTGCTGCGACATTCGGATGGTAGGTTCAAAATTTGGCGTCAACAACATGAAAGCATGGATCCATCCTGCCTTGTATCAACGGTTCAGGCTGGTGGTGGTGGTGTAATGGTGTGGGGAATATTTTCTTGGCACTCTTTGGACCCCTTGGTACCAATTGGGCATCGTTGCAACACCACAGCCCACCTGAGTATTGTTGCTGACCATGTCCATCCCTTTATGACCACAATGTACCCAACTTCTGATGGCTACTTTCAGCAGGATAATGCGCCATGTCATAAAGCTGCTATCATCTCAGACCGGTTTCTTGAACATGACGATGAGTTCACTGTACTCAAATGGCCTCCACAGTCACCAGATCTCAATCCAATAGAGCATCTTTGGGATGTGGTGGAACGGGAGATTCGTAACATGGATGTGTGGCCGACAAATCTGCGCCAACTGTGTGATGCCATCATGTCAATATGGACCAAACACTCTGAGGTATGCTTCCAGCACCTTGTTGAATCTATGCCACGAAGTATTGAGGCAGCTCTGAAGGCAAAAGGGGGTCCAACCCGTTACTAGCATGGTGTACCTAATAAAGTGGCCGGTGAGTATATATACCACAGAAATCATTTTACCTCAAGAAAGTAGTGGCCAATAGTGTGCTTCAAGGAAAATTTGGCCATCCCAACATGACGTTTATGCATCCCAAAAGTAATAACAGGCTATACGGTAGGGTATGCAAGGATTGAGTTTTGTTAATAGCACAATATAAAAAGTAAACAAACTGTTAATTTAAATGATTTTGAAATAACAACGTCATATCTGTTTAAGTAAAGAGAAAAAAAGAGTTTTAGAAATAAAGATGTAATAGTTTTTTTTTACTCTTGCTTTTCACTCAATAGTTTTTTTTCGCCTTTAATTCATATATTCTCCCGTTGACACTGCATCAAGCTGAAAGAACCTCCTCCACATAAATTTCAGTAATATGTCAATGATATCTGTCTTTCTCCATTCACTTTTGATGGTTTTTCAATCCAGAAAGCACTCATTGTCAGTTGCTTTTTCTCCAACTTTTGCATCTTTTTGGGGGGCATGTTGATAATCAATCAACCTTTGTATAGCACTTAAAAACATCAGCAGACATTTAGAAGCACTATAACAGACAGAACAGAGAAACCCAACAGGATTCTCCAAGCATAAGCGACAGTTTATGTGCAATTTCCGGGATTAATAAAGTATATATCTTGTTTTTGCTCTGGAGGGAAACTTGCGCGATATTAAAACATAATAGTGATTTCCTAGTTTGAAATTTACAGTAAGGGGAGAAATGGAAAAATTGTGAATATTTTTATTGAATGGAAGTGCATTTAAAGCTTGCATTCCAGTCTGACGATCATGTGTCCCAGTCAAAAAATGTGAGTCAAAGACGCAAGGACGCACTCAAACGAGAACACTGATGCTTATGAAATGTATTGGTTCCGGAAGAAATTACGTAAGTAGAAAATTGCGTAAGTAGAGACGCGTTTTCCATGCAAATGCCCTAACCCGTTCCAAGCCCCCAAAAATTCCGGCATGTATGTTTTATAAAGCATAAAAATGCATCAAAACATGTAACAAATACATCTTCCAATTAGATGATTACACAATAAATGAGAGTTGTGCATAACGTGAAAAACAAAGAATAGACTAAAGAATAAAATTGATGATCATTTACCTTTTAACTGCTGTCCTCATTGTTTTTTGCCCTCTTTGGTTCATGCGCTCCTATCTCACAATGCCAAACAACAGAGTGAATTCCAGTCCTCCTTTTGAACTTCACCAACCACCCATGCAATGCCTTAAACTCCTTAAACTTCCTTTTGTTTTAATAACGTGGCGATTGTAGATGCTTTACGGCCATATTCTTTGGCGAGATCAACCAAAGGCATCCCTTTTTCATGCTTTTCTGTTATCTCTTGCATTGTTTGTATGGACAAAAAAACTCTTTTCTTTGTCTTTTCCTCTGTTCTCCGTCACTTTCTTGGAGTCCATAGCGAATACTCAAAAAGTTAATACAGTATATTTGCGCAAAACCATCAGAACACCTCACAGGTCAAAAACTGAATGACGAGGACCCTGCATAAACACCGATGTAGCTCCACACAGAGGTCCCTCTTAGCCAATGGGATGCCAGGAAGATACTGGGTAATAGCCAATGGCAGAGCAGCTATGAGAATGTTGCGTTCAGGAACCTGTGGGAGCTGCGACTATCAGCCCATACTGTGTTTTTACCTTTCGTAAGTCGAAATTTCCGCATAACTAGAGGCAATATTTTCCTAATGAGAAATTTTGTAAGTAGAGACATTAAGTAGAGGTACCACTGTACATCTCAAACTACGAAAGCCTGTTCGTAAGCTGAATTGTTTGTCATTACTTATTAAATCTATAATTGCCATTTGAGGTCATTTTAAATGCCAATTCTGCTGTAAATGTGAAAGTTCTATTCCCTTAGATTTACCAGAAACAATTCCAGGACATAAAAGGAACACATAATGAAATAAAATACTGTAGTACCATAATCTAACTTTTACATCTCTACCTCTGCT
The DNA here is from genome assembly GCF_040054535.1 of Antennarius striatus. NCBI lineage: Eukaryota > Metazoa > Chordata > Actinopteri > Lophiiformes > Antennariidae > Antennarius > Antennarius striatus. The sequence continues at coordinate 15,045,976 of NC_090779.1, forward strand.
GAATGAATTTTTTCGTCTGGGGGTGTAGAGGCTAAGCTGATCTTTAATCCACTGAGGTATTCCACCACACTGAATGACGCAATGATACGCTTTTTGTAATCAAGTGTCCAACACACCTCTTTATGTCTGATTAATCTCTTCATGAAATAGCAAAACATTCAGAGAGCAGCGCTTTCGGACAGAAACTTAACCCGGCAAACATTGGTTCCTACATCATTTAGCTGCTACAGGGGGACAGCGTCATCAATAATTAACAACAAAAAAAAGAATTAACAGCCAGGTTGTGACAATTTTCTTAAAGAACGCCTATAGTTTTCGTTGCAGGCACTTACTTTCAACCTCACCTGAATTGTTGGCAGACTCAGTGTTTGCAAACATTCTCACACACATAAAAATATTGTACTTTCATTCACTGCATGGAAGCCTGCAGAGATGACCCATCAACAGGAACGCCACATGAAGTACGACATCAGAGCACACTGTTTATTTAGTGTAATATTTGCTGAGTTATTTTGAAATTACGTGTGAAATCTTTATATATTTAAAAAAAAATCTTAATCTATAGGGTGTTAATGTTCAGCTGCTGGGTGAAGGTGACAGCAGAAGGAGGAACTACATTAGTCGGACATAGTGGCGCGCGGTTGTTTGTATCCACAAATGTTTGTAAGTTGTATGTTCATATCTAAAGGACAAATAAACTTTTGCAATTACTGTAAATGTCAACATTCATTTCACTTTAAATGTCTGGGGTTGCACTTTTGGAAGAATGTTTTTCCTGGCAAATCATACTGATGGTCAGACTTATGCACCATTTCTTTAAAAGCCTGTTTTTCAACTGTATTGAATAGTCTTTCACTATGTTCGTCATGCTGTCTGTCAATGTGCAGCATTCTCATACTGTCCCTTTAGTACTGTTGGCCAGAAGTGTCAGTAATTTATAATAGCCCGGATGTACTCGTGAAGCTTTCACTTTGAAATGTTTGCGATTACATGATAATTGTGGCAGTCCTAGCTATGGCTGCATCATTCTGTATTTCTGCTTGTCTTGTATCAGTGTTGTAATGGTGTCTGCATTATATGAGGATGCCAACAACTTGTGGTGTCTGTAGATAGTAGACTTTTGTGTAATTTCCACTTTAATTTGAAAAAAGTTTTTTCCCCAGTTTCATCGTGAGACAAACAATAACTTTATAAAGACACCTAAAACCACTTGGATTACACAGATGAGCCATTCTCCACTATTACTGTTGTATTTCTGTCTTATAATAACTCTTATAATTGATGTTCCCTATCTTGTCAAGTTTCATCGGCACATATTGTCACCTGCTTCTACACGCTGAATGTTAATGTAGGGCCACCTGTGACAACATTAGCTTACCTAATTGGTACTGAAAGGGATAAAAAGATGACTTTCTTGCATATCAAACATACACACCCACATCCACTCACGCACACAACCTCCTGACCACATGATATTTGTTCAAATGCTCCAGGGTAGCGGATGTGTATTTTTAGAGCAGTTGTAATACCACACACCCAATGCTGTCAATGTCAGTTGAGGCAAATAGTGGCAGCTATTTTACTGCTTGACAAAGGAAAACTCATGCCTCTCATTTTCCACAACTGATTTACATTGGAAAGTCTGATAAAACTTATTTGTTATGTAATGCCTGAGCAGTGGATATATACAATTTCCTCTGGGATTAATGAAGTATCTGTCTGTCTGTCTGTGTGTCTGTCTGTCTGTCTGTCTGTCTGTCTAAAACAATTTATACAGCTGCATATAAAGACACCTTGTTGCATGGTTCATGTACTGTACATAGAAGCCTTGTTCAGCCAACATTTTCATTCCCGGGCCAATGCGCCATTATTCCACACCACACTGAGGAAATGGCCGAGTGATGGAAGACATCACTGATCTCCAACAACCCTTTTTCACCCATAACGAAACTATAGAGAAACATTCACATATGTTGACACTCCATAATATTACAAGTCAAGTGGGTTATGTTTATGTAAATTTATACAATTTATGGCACAGGTAAAAAGAAACAATCTCTTAAAACATTTTGATCATAAAATTCTGTAGACAGAATTTTCCTTTTCAAAAAGGACATACACAAGTTTATTTTCTAAAGGGAGAGTTTTTAATCATACTCCTACTCCTGCAAAAAGCACTGGTGATCACAAAATCCAACCAGACTTTTAATGGTCTTCCTTGCGCAACAGTATTGGAGCAGAAACGGTTGGACATGTAAGGAAAACAAAACAGAAACTGAACAAATGGAGTAGATTCCATGGACATTTTTCAGATACACACTGGTACACACAAGTCTCGCTTCCTTGATTAATTAGACATGTAAAAAAACAATACATTAACAAAAAAAATATATATGAAATTGTGGTCTTGTCTTGTTCATGTTTGTGTTTGTTTTGAGTGAACTATTTTTATTTTGTGTCACTCATTAATATTTTAAGCTTTCACCACATTTTGACCTCTTCTCTCTGTATATACAGTGCGCCCTCGTTACTTGCGGTGTGGTCCAGGAACCACACGTGAATAACAAATTCCTCGATATAGCAACAAACTATTATTTACAGTAATTTAAATGTTTATGAACCCTCGTCATACTGATATTAAACCACTTTCTATCTGTATTAACTCTTGTCACACTCTTATTGACTGTTTAAAGCATTTTTGTGTCTCATGGAAGTGCATTGCCTTCCGAGACTCACGGAACATAGCGCACTTCCGGATGCCGTCAGCCAATAGAATGCACGTACGGTATCACGCTACTAGCTACTAAAAATCTGCGATGAGGTGAAGTCACGAGTGTTGATGCAAACTGTATAGAATTTCCCCTTTGTGGTTTTGCCTGGAGCAGGGAGACATAGCATCCATTCATATATTCACATACATTTCAGAGAACTGACATTGCGGCAAAAACTGACTGCAGAACCTAACTGTAGAATGTCATGAAAGATCCAGTAAAAACACAAAAGTAAACATTTCTGATATTAAACTATGTTTTTCTCATATTATAGCAGATTATTATATTAATGCTGTGTTTAAGTGGTAGATGTACAGTGTGTACATCCCCTTTCAGATGTTGAGCTTTGCAGTTTCAAGGGATAAATCGCTGCATCAATGTTGGGATTGCAGCAGGGTTTTTTTTTTTTTACATCCCTTTTGTACTTTGTGTTTTATTATGAAATATGTGTTGCTTAGGCCTTGATTACATCATGGTTTTAACGTCAGCCTGCTAATGCCTCCACTTGCTAGAGGTCTTTGCAAACGGTTGAATTATGTGTAATTTTTACCATTTTGCCTCTGGTGTTTCTATGTCATGGTATTTTGTTGACTGTAGAGACATGTTGGTAAAGATATCAAGTTTTATTGCCATAGAAAAAAATACTCAACCATCAGCATTATGTGTATTTGATTTGTCTAGTCTGTTGTCCGAGTGGTTTAGTGAGCGGAGAAAGTGCAGTGTGTTAGATTACATGAAGAGGGTGCGTGTGATGACTGCATATAGCTGTCTGCCAAGCAAGCATTACCTTAACCTTTAAGAAAGACCTCAGGTTTCAGAGTATAGATGGTTTCCATTACGTGGGGCCACAATATGAAAGTGATACCCTACCCCACAGCCATTTTATCGATGTTTATTGTTCATACTCTCTCTATAGTGGTTTCAGAATTAATTGTTTGTGCTATTAAACACATTTAATCATTTCAGTGCCCTAAAATTATGCAGAGCATACCTAGAAGTGAGACAGTTGTCATTGGTGCAGACTTTAATGGACATGTTGGTGCAGGAAACAGAGGTGATGAGGAGGTGATGGGCAGTTTTGGTATCCAGGAGAGGAATGCAGAAGGACAGATGGTGATTGACTTTGCAAAAAGGATGGAAACAGCTATAGTGAATACTGTCTCCCAGAAGATGTAGGAACATAGGTTGACGTATAAGAGTGGAGGTGGGAGCACACAAATAGACACATCTTGTGTAGATGGTATAATCTAAAGAAAATCAGTGACTGCAAAGTGGTGGTAGGTGAGAGTATAGCCAAACAGCATAGGATGGTAGTGTGTAGGATGACTCTGGTGGCGAGGAAGATGAAGAAGGCAAAGGCAGAGTAGAGGACGAAATGGTGGATGCTGAAAAGGAAGAGTGTTGCATGACTTTTAGGAAGGGATTAAGACTGGCTCTGGGTGGTCAGGAGGTGCTTCCACATGGCTGGACAACAGCAGGTAATGTAATGAGGGAGACAGGTAGGAGAGTACTTGGTGTGTCATCTGGAAGGAAAGTAGATAAGGAGACTTGGTGATGGAATGAGGATGTACAGGAGTGTGTTTGGGGCAGCAGTGGCTCAGTAGTAGAGCGGGTCATCCAATGTTCTGAGATAGGCGGTTTGATTCCAGCTCCCACCCAAAAAAACACCCAGAGGTGAGCTGACAGTGGGAGGTGTCAGCTGACCTCCGGAGCACTGCCGAGGCGCCCTTGAGCAAGGCGCCGTCATCCTTACAAGTTGCTCATTGGGGCGCACCAAGCAGGAACTGCCAGCCACTCTACCTCCCACTGCATGGTTACGGGCCCCCTGTGTGTATTTGTTTGATCAGGGCTTGTACACACAAACATATGCATTTGATTTGACTAACTAGAGTGTACCACTAATTTCTCTTTGGGGATTAATCGAGCATTAAAGATAAAAAAATAAAAATGAAAAAAAAATACGGAGAAAGCGGTTAGCTAAGAAGAAGTGGAACACAGAGTACTGAGGAGAGTAGAAAGGAGTAATGCAGCGTAAGGTGAAAGTAGAGGCAAAGGCCAAACAAGGAGCTTATGGTGACTTGTATGCTAGGTTGGACAGTAAGGAGGGAGGTACTGATCTATACAGGTTGGCGAGACAGAGATGGGAAGGATGTGCAGCAGGTTAGGGTGATTAAGGATAGGGATGGAAGTGTATTGATAGGTGCCAGTAGTGTGAGGGGAAGATGGAAAGAGTACTTTGAAGAGTTGATGAACGAAGAAAATGAGAGAGAACAAAGACTAAAAGAAGTGCCTGTTGTGAACCAGGAAGTAACAAAGATTAGTCGGGATGAGGAAGGCATTGAAGAGGATGAAGAGTGGAAAGGCCCTCGGTCCTGATAATATACTTTACCTGTGAAGGTATGGAAGTGTGTAGGAGAGGTGGCAGTAGAGTTTGTTCAACAGGATGTTAGTGAGAAGATACCTGAGGAATGGAGGAGAAGTGTGCTGGTGCCCATTTTTGAGAACAAGGGAGATATGCGGAGTTTTGGCAACTACAGAGGAATAAAGCTGATGAACCATACAATGAAGTTATGGGAAAGAGTAGTTGAAGCTAGACTAAGGGCAGAAGTGAGCATTTGTGAGCAGCAGTATGGTTTCATGCCAAAAAAGTACTACGTATGCAGATTTGCTTTGAGGATGCTGATAGAAAAAATATCCATGATATAAAAACTAAAATATCCATGATATATTGAAACTTTGTTGTGTATATGTGTGTGTGTGTGTGTGTGTGTGTGTGTGTGTGTGTGTGTGTGTGTGTGTGTGTGTGTGTGTGTGTGTTGGTCAGTGCTTTCCACAAATGTACAAATAGTTGCTTTCAAAATGAAGTTATGTGAATTTATGTGGTTACGTTTTTAAAACAAACTATGGACTGCTTGTCTTATCTGGCAGTGTGGTACCTTGGTGTGTGTTTTAGTGGACTAAATGTGCTTGTTACTGGAACACACTAATCTAAAAGAACACATTGAAACTACCCCCCTTATCTATTCAATCTAGACACAAATATGAATCAAATTTGGGCACAGATTATATATTGGTGCTGAATCAGATAAACAGTTTTTTCCCAGGCCCATTTTTGAAGATATTTTGTAAACATTTCAGTTACATTGTGTTAGCTCATAATGTTTGGAAAATTAACCATTGACGTCTGCTGCTTTAGGCCTGTGTCAGCAATCATCACAACAACATCACACATTGATGACTTTCAGAATATGTCCTTTTTACCAACTGGTGGTGTGACCAACATGTTGGTCATCTGGAAAGCTTGAAGTCATTGATTCATTCCAATTAATTTAAGATAATGTTTTATTTTGTTCTCAGTGGAACAGCTGGTTACGGCATTGAATTTCCCCCCAAAAGATCTTACTTGCCTTCATATCAAGACCTGAGTGGTACCTGTACAAAAGTATTTGGGGACCTTTTACCCAGTTAAAATGTATAGCAATACTTTGAGAAGAAAATTATAAAATTGATCTTCCAGTGAAACAATCAGAAAATTTGTTGAGCAAGGTAGTTGAGTTTGGCCTTTATCTTTGAAGACATGCCACTAGGGTGTGTATGTCTGTCTTTTCAAGAATAAGTAAGGTCATCCTGATAAATATGATTGTGTGTTTGCATATCGCTAAGTGTTACTGTTGCTGTGCTGTTTGTCGACTTGGTAGACAATGGATGAAGTCCTGTTTCTTCCCATGAAAAGCATCACTGACTGTGTGTGAGCTGGCAGTAAAAAATAAACTGTTGTTTCCACTTATGTTTTATTTAATTAGTTTAAAAAATAAACTAAAGTACTTAAATCACACACCAATTCTTCATCAGCAGAAGACTTGCTTGTAACTACCAGTGGTGTGTGCGCAGGTGGCAAACAGACATCCAGCTGAAATAAATGTTGGCAGCTCCCTTAGGACTCAGTTTGGTTGGGGTGGGGTTCCACCCTCCTTTGCACAGTAGTGTTTGACTTAGAGAGGAGGAGAGATGTGGGATTAAGCCAGTCTGCCTCTTGTACTGTGAGTTAAAATGAAACCTTACGCAAACTTTTATTCCTTTGCAGGTGAGGAAGGCAGTTCCAACAAAGGCATCTGGATGTGGTTTCTCTTGTGGCTCAGGTGAAAGGTAAGCTGAGCTCTCACTGCTGCCCCACTCTTCAGTGTCTCAATAATGCATGCGGTCTGTTAAACTGGGCAGCTATGTCTTTGAACTTGAGTTAATCAAGAGGTTTGGTCTTCCATTCAAAAGTTTTAGTCTGATATAGTCTGTGAACCGTTTTCCTCACAGGCATTGGTCTACTTAGAAAACATGACACAAATGGAAATACAAATTTATACTGCAATCTCAGAGGGAAAATGGATTTTTTGATCCGAATGAAAAATTAGGGCATGTCTCTAGCTGTGAAACATATGTTTTTTCTGTTTATGCCTCTGTTTAATACTTTAATTCTACCTAGCAAAACAAGTATTTGAGCCCATTAACATTATGTACTGTTCGGCCTCTGTTTGAGCTGTTTACAATTGGTCTTCATTTCAAATTTGGCAAAGGAGCATAGGTGTTGCAAAACAAAGCATTGATAGAAGAGGAGCTGTTAGAGAGAACTGAGATCAGTAGCTTACAGGAGGCGTCTGATTGGCTTGGCTTAAACAGTAGTAAATATTTTTGGTGGCTCATGGACAGTTAGCTACATAATCATACTTCAGAGAGATATGCAAAGCTATACAACAGGCAGTGTGTCTGGCTTGAATCACAATCTTTTTAACAATGGTAGAGGAAATGTACAAGTTACTTTCGTTTTCAGCCTCCCATCTTTGCTACCATTTGTGCTCTTTGGTCAGTGATTGTAGGATTAGTGTACATTTTCTTATAAATAGCACAAGATAGACAGCTTTCAGCACATAAGGATATTGACCATAACACGTTAATCTCATTGGAATCTCATGACAGAAATAATCGATTCATCATACAGTTTTCTGATTTTCATATACTTAAACTGTGATAGTAATACGTCAATTGCAAATTTTGCCTTGCTGTTCTATACAGCTCTGGTGGTAGACTGCTTGGTAATCCTGGAAAAATACCACTTGCCTTCTCTTATCAGTCAGGAAGCTTTGAATTCAACCTTTACCAAGCTGTTTATTTTGGAATGTGGTTATAACACACAGACACATGAGATCAAACTACAAATAACACATTAACCAGGAGAAGTACATCAACTTTTACTGACCAGTTTACTCTCAATTCACTGCAGTGTGCCGTAAAAGGCCACCGGTGTTCATATCTGATCTGATGTTAAGATAACTGGTTGTGACTACTTTATAGGTTGTTTCTGTGAACATAGTTCCCTTATCTGTTCTGTGTTCCATTCATATAAAGCTCCATAACTCTGGTTTTAGTTCTGTGAGCCTGTAAGTTTGATTTTAGGGGATAGTTGATTACAGATGTGGACATGGAACCAGTGTGTTGTGCACCATGTTGTGAGGGCAAAATTGCGAGTTATGTTTTAAAAATCTGAACCCTTGGCAAATAAAATTATGTGTTTTGATAATTACTTCCAGGAGGAATTAAACCTTAAAGGAAAGGAAGAATGTTCTGGGTTCAAGCGTGACAACTTTCTGCTAAAACTAATAATCCATAGCTGTAAGTGGCATCCTCTGTTTTCTTTTGACTTTAGTATACGATTAGCACTAAGATAAGCAGCTCTGGTGAATGTATGTATCCATCCATGAGAAGCCTGGGAGCTTCTGCCAGCTTGAGGCCTGAAAGGTATCATTGTGGGTTTGACACAGGGACAGAATGAGGGCAGATGTTTCACAAGAGAGAGGGAGAATAGACACACTGAGAAAAGTGTTGATCTGTTTATCACTGACACATGTAGCAGGGAAATTGGCAGAGTGAAGCGTAATAGATATAAAGCCCTTTAAAAAAATAGAAAGAAAATCAGTAAGACTTGAATGAATATCCAACAAATAAGAAGGATTGGACCTTGAGGATGGATGCCCAGTTTGTGAGACATGTTGGTGCAAAACAGCTGTTAAAGGAGGAAACATATTGAAATTGTTCACCTGTCTTCAAAAGCATTCAATCATCTGTCTATGGATCAAAGTATATGTCTCAAAAATGAATTTCATTCATAACAAAGAAACAACAAGTAACATTTGTAAGATCAGAAGGACAAAAAAAACCAAAAGTCAGTCAAATGGAGACAGAGGAAGTGGTACCTCTGGAGGCTCCTTTCATTTTGTCAGACACGTCTTAACATTATGAGCTTCAAAGTGGTGTAAACAAGTTGTTTATATGCTTGACATACGCAAATGATCGCATTTCATAGGTAAAGAAATATTTCTTGAAGTTTTCATCTGGAGTTTCTTCCTCAATGAGGGAGTTTTTCCCCGCCACTGTCGCTCCACCTGTAAAAGTGCTTTGAAATGTCTGTTAATGTGATTTACAAATAAAAGTTGAAGTGGATCAAAAGGTTGATCATATACAATGGCTTTGTAGTAATTCTCTTCACCACCCATTGTGACATCCATGCATTCAGTGCTTTTACATTAAGCATCTGAGACCTTCCTACCGCGAACATGTTTTAGTTATATAGAATTAGAGCTTCATGAGTTTTCGTTTGTTGCGATCATTGTTTATTATTCTGTATATTTCTTGAACTAAGGTCAAGAAAGATACAGTAGTCCCTCATGTATTCGTGCTTCACTACATATTAGATTTTTAGTAGGTAGTCACTTGATACCGTACGCGCATTCTATTGGCTGACATCGTCCATGTGTAATAATAATAATAATAATAATCTACAGTATACTTTATCCCTCTTGTGGAAATTCTTTTTACACTCACACATGTACATATATGTGTTAATTGCACACGTGGGTTACAGGTTACAGGCCCCTGAACACAGCACACACTAGGGGCCTGTAGGCATGCAATTAGTAAGCAGAGAGGACATACGCGTTGTGTGTGTGTGCTGTGTTCCGAGACTCACGGAACGCAGCAAACTTCCGTGTACTAAAGAAACACTTTTCTTCAAAACAAAATCCAAAGCTCTTTAAATCAATCTACTGGACATTACGAAATTTCTTGAAGACCGTCTGTCATCCAAGAGTTTTCTTCAGTTCCTCTTCAGAACTGAAGAAGTGGGCTCATATGTGACCCAGGCAGCCTAGATCTCTGAACTTAGGGATTCCCTAAGAAGAGCTGGAGGTAGACAGTGGTCTGGAATAACCTGCTTAGCCTGCTGTTGAGTGGCAAAAAACGATTAGGGGGTTTTGCTCAGTTTTCCTTTCTCTGTTTACTCACTGTAACTCCATAATATTTCTGTGCTGGTATCTGGCTGGCATCTGGTACAAAGTGTGATGTTCCAAGTGCTCACTGACCGTGGGGCGTTATAATCTACCCTGCATACAACATTCTAAAACAATTTGAGTTTTTATTACACTTTTACTTATGTTATCAGAACAGCAGTAGTACGTTTTTGGTAAGATTAAATGCTGACAAAAATGGTCTGGCACCACTAATACAAGAATGTGAATTACAGCTCAGTAATTAGATCTGTAGAAAAATCTAGGCCCACTACATGTTAGTAGAGCTCATCAGCTGATTTGTGACATGACGGTCAAGTGACTGCTTGGACAAAGGGCAGAATCTTCCCTCTCAACAGACTGACTCAATTACTTTTATTACATCCCGCTTCAAAGCGGTATCATGTTGTCAGTGTTTTTGTGTTTGTGTGTATGTCCGTTTGTCCATCTGCTAGTTAGTCCACCAAATATCTTTGCAACTGTTGCAGATAGAAAGATAAAATAAAAAGCACATTACTCAGGCGGCAAAGAGAATGAAGATGAGACGATGACCTTGACCTTGAGAAAACTAGGTCAAGGTCAAATTTCAACTGTTGTACACTCAGGAACAGGCTAGGATAGAAAGACGAGGGAGAATGTAAGACCATAGATTAAAGCTACTGCTTTGATCGATGACAGTAGGTCAGAGCACTAGCTTTGATCTTTGACCTATGCGAGTAGGTCAGGGTAAAATTTTGAATTCAGGGGTGTTGCAGGATGTCGTTGTCTGTTACTGCCTTGGTTCTAGTTTTCATTTTAAAAATTATGAGTGAGTCATGTTATGGCAGTTTCCATTTATTTGGGTGTGAGTTTGCTCCCGGCAGTTCAATACAGAATAGGGATGAGCATTGGTTTTCAAATATTCAAATAAGAGAGCTTAGTTGGGCGTCTATTACTATTTGAATAATTGTCTTTTGAGAAGTGGTGTCAAGTTGCATTGTTTCCCCACAGTATTCCTTGCTTATAGAGTTGATCAGATGTTGAAACAAATGAATAATAATCAGTTACTCAACTGATTATTCCGGGTATTTTAATGTATAATAAAATGATTACAGCTAAAATAGTCACAATTTTGAATTCATTTAAAATGTTCACTCGTGTTCAGCAGTCCTTTGCTGCCAGAAGCTGTCGGGTCTGGATGTTGGACTTTGAGCCATATGGTTTTTATTAGAACTGAAAACAAGGAAGATGATAAACAAACGTTGGCATTTTGAAATTGATAACGCCTGATGTTTGGCAGTCTAAAGTACATATTAAAATAAAGTTGCCCTCATTACCAGATTTTTATATTGGCTTGCCGGTTGGGATCCTGGTGAGGTTTGCATACTGCACCAATGTACTCACAAGCAGCACACTGCACCTGAGTTTACAACTGCAAGTGTGTGATTGCTCAAGCTTTGACTCATTTCAGTGTCACCCAGGAGTTGTATTCTTTCCTCTGGGTTGTGCATTCATTGAGGTCTATAGATTCAGCAGAGCTCAAAGTTTTCAACACTGTAGTCACTGTGATTTTTATTACCTTTTTAGAGTATCAAGTCAGCTCAAGAACTGATGATAAGGAAGATAAAGCCCATTCTGATTCTGAAACGCCTAACAAACTGACAAATTTGCTATTACAATGCTATTTCACTTAATATGTTGGCCATAGTTTTTTAGTTAAGTATAACTAACATTGATAAAATGGTTTATAGTCATCATCACAGAGTAGTCTGCAATGGGCTCTGTCCCCCTGCTCTTTGCTTAAGCATGATTAATTAAATAAAGTCAGTGATTCAACATCCTGTCATCTACCATCCCTTGTTTAATGACCCTCTGTCTAGTCAGGATAGGCAACCACTGGCTTTCTGCTGGGAGACATCTTCCTCCCATTCATTCACACCTCTGACGTCTCCTGCAGACAGACAGCAGAGCCCCTGCCCTCATCACACTTGTTCCCCAGAGGACCACACTTGGTTGCAACCAGCAGCCTGTGCTGCCTTAATCAGACATACCTGCCTATGTGTTGCTTCTCTTTTTTTCTCCACACAACCCCCACAGATTATTATTTCCTTCTCTGCCACTGAAGACTTTTTTAAAAGACCTTGTCACATGCGGATGTAGATCATTTGAAAGAATCAAATTTACACAGCCCTTGTGTTTATTTAGGGTATAAGATGATGAGTAAAATCGGCCAATGTATTACTTTTTATGCCTTGCGAAAATCTGGAGGGAGTGAAATCCAACATGAAACTCATTAATATTGTCAGTTTTCTGTATTGGTATATGTATTTTTTAATACGTGTATTAGCACAATTATGTTTCCAAGACAAACTGTTCATCTTTCATGCTTGTGTAGCCATCGAAGTTTTTTCTTATCTCACTCATGAAAAGCTCATTTAAATTGGTTGAGCCAGTTTTATAGAGCATGTGCAACAGGACTGAGTGAATATGAACGACCTACTCATTTAAAAAAGAATTCTAACATGATTTACTTACATCAGTTGTACTGTTGTGTCTCATGTGTCATCAACACTCACTTTTTAATGGTTCTTTAAATGATGTGTGATATTATTTGACACTGAGTTTACAACAACCAATCAAATACATGTGTTGTGAGTCTGGTAACTGAGACTGCATACGTTGTGTGCTAAAAGACTGGTTAATGGATTGTCACTCCACCACTACAATAAACCACTGCCCACAATATGAAGATTATGAAAGGCTTCAGGTGCCACACACCATTGATATCAGTAGACGACAATTCATATCTTATTAATTACAGCAAGATAGTATATCCAAGAATAGCATTTCAAAAACTATTGAGCTATCACTTTTTTAAATATTTTGATTTGATAGCTGATGCTCCCAATGTTCCAGGGAGTGCTACTCCATGGATATAGAACATGTGTGCCTGCGTTTAGGACACTTTTATATAAATTTGTTTGGTCCCTCAGGATTCATCAGGTCAGCCTAGCTTGCTCTGCCCAAGGCTGGTTCTCACACACAGTTATCCCTGGCTTAGATCCAACTCTGTAGACAGCCAGCTGGCTTCCCCTGTAGACCAGGTCAAACATTGTTCTAGTGCCAGGAACCACTAATTCATAATTCACAAAAATTTCAGATTTATCATGACAATGAAACCAAAATAGTCAAATGGAACAAAAATAAAAGCTTATGTTTTTGTCTGTGTTAAAAGGTCAAAGGGACAGTGACAAAGGGTATTTATCACTGTAAAGTAATTAGATTTTTGTCTAAATGGTGTTGAACAGAAGTTCTATTTTTTCTTAGTCAAACTAGTTAAAAATGAATATCAAGGTCAGAACACAGAATTGATTATCGATCTGTGCTTATGTTCTGATGGACTAATTTCTCTGGCTGTTTTCATGTCATGGTCAGTCTTTGCTAGGACATTGTTGTTTGACACAAGTGCTTTTTTATTTGGAATTTTTAAAAAAAATAGTGTGAGCTGACACCTCCCACTGTCAGCTCACACTCCAAAGTGAGTACTGCCCAGGCGCCCTCGAGCAAGGCGTCATCCGCTTTACAAGTTACTCATTAAGGTCGCACCATGAAGGAGCTGCCCGCCACTTTACAGAGCGGGACTCAAACCCGGAACCGCCTTGCTGTGTGGCGTCAGCGCTACCCACTGCGCCACCGTGTCGCCCTGCACGACACACAGCACAGATGAAATTACAGTCCTCTCAGACCCACAGGCAGTAAAAGAAAACACGAAAATACCGCTTCTGTATATGCATTACTAACCATGTGCTATAGTGAGCTTCTAATTTCCCTTCGGGGATTATTAAAGTATACTAAATAAAAATAAATAAAATAAAATTATAGAACCATCAATATAATGCCATTTTTTAACAAAGCATGTACGGATGTTGAAAAGCACCAGTCACTGTGGTTTCTATAGAAATGTGAATTAATTAGGAAAATGAGGAAACAACATATAGATGTCTTCATAGCAATTATGATGTTAGTCTATAGCAGTAATTGGAGTTTCAGATTTTAAAAAAACAACAACTACAGTATATACTGGTACTCTGTGCAGACAGGAATCTGAATGTAAATAAATGAGAATAGCAATACTGCAATGATTCACCTCACAAACAAGTACCCTTTTGTCACACATGCATCATAAATTTGCATCATGTGGGTGCTATTGGGATTCACTGAGAGCACTGATGCATCTTGTGTAGCTGATGTCACTTTGTACACCCAAGGAATGTAACGGTGCATGTTTGTTAATTTCAATAACAGAAGAAGAGAAACAGGAGATCAAAGATCAAATGTCTGCACATCGTATACGTCCACTTACAGTAAACTGTCTTGGGCTGTGTTGATGTACATACTGTACTTGTAGAAAGCCTGTTGGTATATATCTAGGTCATATGGTCATCCGTCACCAAGTCTGCGCTGGGGATAAGAGGTTAATAGGTTGGGGGTGCTGAAAGGAGGACAGATGGAGGGCTGCAGAATCGAGGGAAAGTCTGGGTTTAATCTGTCCATCATATTAGCAACAGCTGGCTTGATTTTGGCTGTCAGTATTACAAGACTGTCTCACAGATAAGCTGAGCATAGAGTGCTGTGGGCACTCACAACCATACACAATGTATTATCCATTTGGGAGTTATTGTTGTTGTTATTCCATAGTCATTACTCAAGACTGATTTTTTTTTTTTTATTATTTAGAACTTTTTTTGTAGCTGATCTTCCATAAATTAGACTGAATGTGTCAAAATATATACTCAGATTCTTTTTTAATTTATTTCTAGCTAGCTTGTTGCTACAGTAATTCAGACACAGTGGATGCACGTGAAGATGATAAGTAGGTGAGGTTGGAACAATGACAATGTCAATTTGACATGAAGTTGTGAGGAGGGATGTACACAAATTGTACTAAGGTCATTGCAATAACCACAAAATAGCCTATTAAGTATAGTAAAATGACTGATATTAATGTTGATAATAGTTGTATGTCTTTCCTTGTCTATCGTCTACTTTAGGGATGCCCATTGTTTTTATAGTTCAGAGTCTACTTTACAAATTTCAAAATGACAAGATCTACTTAGCAATTAGAAAAAAATCTGTCTCTGATTCATTATGAGTCATACAAAGCTACTGTTATACATAACATTATACAGTCAAACCTTGGTTTTCGAACGCTTCTGTTCTCGACCAAATCGGTTTTCGACCAGAAAATCCGAGAATTTTACGTCTCTGAACTCGACCAAAATTCGGCTCTCGACCAAACCGAAAGACGCCGAGCGTACCTAAACTCGACTCACTCGGGAGCCGAGTGAACTTGAATGCCCAGGATACTTCCTCCGTATCGCGTTCGTGTTCAAAGTTCGATAGGATATCTTTTATTAAAATAAAACACAGTGTCTGTTTCTACCCCTTTTTATTTATGGTAAACAGTATACAGTGCAGTTTATGGTGTAAAATAGTTTTTAAAAAACTACAGATTAAAATTATTTATGTTAATTATAATGGGAAAAATTGTTTCGGATTTCGAACAACTCGCTTTTCGAACAGTCTTCTGGAACGGATTATGTTCGAAAACCGAGGGTTGACTGAACTTTTAAAGAAAATAGACTACTAACCGGCTTAATGGGTTATTAAACATGCTAGATGCTAGTTTCTCATAATCAGGGATGTTGCAGCT
The DNA here is from genome assembly GCF_040054535.1 of Antennarius striatus. Lineage (NCBI taxonomy): Eukaryota > Metazoa > Chordata > Actinopteri > Lophiiformes > Antennariidae > Antennarius > Antennarius striatus. The sequence continues at coordinate 15,061,770 of NC_090779.1, forward strand.
GTTAGCTAGTTTCAGGCAGGTAGTGGTCATTTGTCATGTGATTCTGAACTTGGCTTTTATGGTTTTACACAGCAATCTGTGGGCATAGGGGTATGTCATGGTTTTACACAGCAATTTGTGAGGGCTTAGGGGAATGTGTTGGTTTTACATAACATTCAGTGAGGGCATGGGGGTATGTTGTGGTTTTGTATAAAGATCTTTACTCCTAAAGAGAATAATCTGTCTAGATTTACTTACTGAAGTTGTTTTCGAAAAGCATTTCTAGTTCTGTGATAAATTCTAACACAGTGGATGAAAGACCAAAATATTCAGAGAAGTTCTATTTTCAAATTTGGCTGTGTTTGTATAGAAATGTCTTTCACTTTGCTGCCAATACCCAGCATGATGCCATATTCACTGCTGCTCCAATGCACTACACATGTCTGAATGTGTCCTCAGTCTATTGAATAAAACTCTCTCAGCTAATTCTAAACCAGTATTTGGGACTATTTGCTGGACCTGGACTTTCTAATATAGCTTGATCTACATAACTTAAAGAAACGTTATCCTGGTACGTCCCTGGTTTGTGACTCACCTTGCTTTGTGTTGTGTCTTTAATAGAGAGGGAGATCAATGCTCGTTAGATCAGTCAAGCATATGAACAACATGCATGTTAGAACATGTCAGTGTGTTTCTTTCCAGACACCCCATCTGTGTTTTCTCTCTCTCCTTGTCCCTGTTGGGGTAATCATTACTAGAGACGATGTGCCCATGTGACAGCAAGAGTGCTTTCACCTGGAAAAGGCAATTGTAGGTCACTTTTGTTTTGCTGTCAATCGTCTGCCCATGTATCTCAAGATTAATGTGTGACAGGAATGAATGTTATTGACTAGCCTGGTACAGCTACCTTGTTATCTTTTCTATTACATTCATATCACTGGGTAAATATTAACCTTTAACCTCCAGCTTCTTTGTGGCATGAACGAAATATTACCTTTGTTTGAAATATGTAGGTACTGTGTGTAGTGGGATATGATCCTTCAGATTTGGCACGACTGTATGATAATTATCATTATTAATAGTAGGTCAGCCAAAGGATAAAATGCCTGCTGAAGGTAAACATGCAACATGGCATTTGAAACGCTCCTTGAACTCTCATTGGATATATTTTCCTCACATTGTCCTGTGTCACAATACTTTTTTTTGCAGTTAATGTCCAGTTTTACCCCACACACACACACACACATTGTCACCTTCTCTATGAAACACATTGTGTCTCCATTTACTTTAGTAAAGGCAAACACACCTCCACAACTTATGAGGATGCAGCTGTCTAAGGTTTAGATTTTATTTTTTGTAATTTTTTAAATTTTATTAACTGTATTAATCCTCAAAGGGAAATTAGGAGTCCAGTCTACACAAAGGTTAGTAGTTGCATGCATCTATATATAGTGTTCACAAGCCTGTGACACACACCCACACATACATGCGCAGGGGGTATGTTGGCATGTAGTTGAGGGGGAGGTAGAGTGGCAGTCAGCTTCTTCATGGTGTGCCTCTAATGAGCTTAATTTAAAGGGGATGGCGACTTGCTCAAGGGGACATTGGCAGTGCTCGGGAGGTGAGCTGACGCCTCTCCCTGTAAGCTCACACTTCGAAGTGACTGGGTGGGAGCGGGAATCGAACTGCCGATCTTGGAACATCGGTCGACCCACTCTGCCACTGAGCCGCATCTGCCCCAAGATTGATTCTTGGATGTGAATTCAAAGTCAAGCAATTACCGTAAATTTGGTTATAGTATGAAACACCATAGTTACTATGGTGCAGGGATTGATTCCTCCTTTGGAACCACATCATACGAATGTGTAATCCTCTGTTCACTCTGCAGCAAGGAAAACACTCACACACACGCACACACGCACACACACACACACACACACACACACACACACACACACGCAATCACATGTTCTTGTGTGCAAGGTCACGTATGCACAGTCACACACACTTTTTACACTTGGGTCATGTACCACACAAACTCTTAGAATGGCCTTTAGATGTTATCCTGGTTCGGCCCTGGTTGCATTTGTGGCATAGGCCCATGGGCAAGACAAATACATTTAGCATGCATAGATTTCCACCCGTGCTCAGTCTAGACTGTGTAATGTGATCACACATAGTCGTTTTCCCAACAAATCCCTCTCTGCAGCTGTGCAAACCAGCTGTGATTGGTTTGCTCTGCTCTGTCCGTCCACATCTTCACATGCCTTAGGGCCTGCACTGCAAGTGGTGCTAATTCTGCGTTTGCTTGTCCTAGTACAGTTTGGCAACCTATTTTTTTCTGTTGTGTAATGCACAGCCTTAATGCTCACTTCAGTGCAGCCCACATGGCACTCAGGGTTCAGCACTGTTCTACACATGCACCACAGCAACCAAATGCTATTTATAGACCTGCCCCACAAGGACAACTAAGACTCCTTTTTGGGAAGAATAAATTTACCTTTTCCCTCTCATATCTTAGTTGTTCATAGCTGGTTCTTTGAAAGGACAAAAGAGCATAGGGCAGGAGGAAAGAAGAAGGGTTTAAAGAGATTGCAAGGTCAGAAACAAGAGGGGACTCAGGAGGTTGTGAGAATGAATAACAGGCAAGGTAGAAAACGAGGGGAAGCAGGGAGTGTGATGAGTGTATGGATGCCATGCTTGTGTATTTTTAATATACACCATGTACTTATAGAGGGACATTATTCTTAGTGAATTGCTCAGACTCTGTTATTACTACATGCAGGTTTTGTTTTAAGTCAACCTGCAGATTTTCCCATTCTGATGCACCAGGATGAACTTTTTATACATCGCATGCTTGCTTCATGCACCAGTTTAATAATAGTTGAATAACGTAGGAGAATGAAAAGATGAATCAGTCTGTAGAAATACTCAGTGAATGAATTTCATGAAATACAATGTTCTGACAGCTCTGTGGGCTGGGGGTCAGATGGTCTTGTTTACTGAATATTTATGTGTACTAAAAAGAAAATGAATGGTATGATATTGATCTGCGCAGAGCACAGTGTAGCGCAGCCTTCCTGAAGGACCCAGGTGGTAAACAGCCATGCTCCGCTTACCCCAGTGCTTTACTGACAGCTCCATTTAGCTAAAATCAACCTATCGACCATTTGAACAAACATAATGATCTGTCTAGAAACAGCCATTGAACCTCAAGAGTCATTAATAGCATGCTATGATGAGTTTGTAACTTGGCACTGGTTACAGAGCTCAGTTGAGGAGGAAACAAGGCAGAATAGTGAGGAACAAACAGGCTGAGTTGGGCTAAGTGCTTCCTGTGTGCCTCCACTTATCAAAAAAACAAAACTGTCTGTAGGAACACCCAGGCTCACAAGAGACTTGACTTCAACACTGTCCTGTCACACTGTACACTTGTATACAGTAAACATGTGTCGGTATGATTCCTATTTGTGTTCCCCTGTTTTTTTTTGTTTTTATGTGGGCATGCTCACTTGAAAATATGACTAATCCTCAGCAGCACAGTGACAATATGAGGCTTCAAGGTTGGAGCTCGATCATACAACAGACTTCAGTGTGCAGAAATATGCACCTCAGTAGAGGATGGGATCCATGAGTGTATAATCTTACATAGTTCACCCCTAGAGTACATATTCATATCTTTATCACAAGTTTCTGTTTATCCCTCTGTATTTTTTTGCCATGAGTAGCTGGAATTCAAGATGTCAAAATTCAAAATCAAGATGTCAAGTACTGTATCTGCCTTCTCTAGAATTAATATTACCATGTAGCACTTACAGTTAAAATTTCAAAATTTAGTTTGGTAATCTGGACGGCATTTGCTCTTTCTGAAAATAATGACATATTTACTAAAGATAATACAAAAACTTCATTCTGTGCAATTTAATTTAGCAAGTCTTTCTGTACTGTATTTAATTTAGTCTTTCTGTATTGCTGACAGTTCAGCCTGGGAGGATAACGTGTGTTATATGTTTACATGTGCCCTGTCATAAGCACACGCCTCTTGTCTATAGGTAGATGTCTGTGTGGTGATACATTGTAGTTTGTTTAAAAGTAAATACTTGGATGATAATGATGTATGAATCACAGCAGTCAACTGTCCCTTGAGGGAATAACTGAGGAAGCGCCTTGTTTTGGGATGATGTCATCAGTAGGTAGATGTAGAACATGGGGGAGTGGTGTAGTGGTGGTGAGGTTGGTCTCTAACACGTGTGCCTGTGGATAGAACAACAATACCATGTATTTAGTGAACATGCTGACTCGGCCTCGTACAGCAGGTCCTTGTTGATGTTTTAGGAGAGAAAGGTTTGGTGTCCAGACAACCTGATTGTCAATGGCGTTTAAGAGCTCAGAGTCCATTTTATAAATAAAGACAAGATTATGTTCAAAAAGAATAAGAAAAAAATAGGCACATGATAAATACTTCCGTTTTTATAATTTGATATTAATAGATAGATATATTTTAAAAATGCTTGCTAGCATCCTGAAAGTCACTTTTTGCTCTAAACGGAATTTTATGTCTCCCCATTTCCTTTTCCAAATCTTCCCTTGTTTTTTTCCCCTCTATGCCTCTCTCCGTGCAAAAGAAGAGCAGGTCGTCAGGATGAAGGAAGAGAATTTGTTCCATCGGAGATTTTCTCTGTCTCCCAATCCCACCTCCCCGCCCAAAATTGACCCTCCCAGCCTCACCCGGAACCTCTCTTATGGAGGAGACAGTGACCTCTACAATCTCAGTCCAGGTAAAAGCTCAAAAGATGCTAAAAGTGGCATGTGAAATTCAAATTTGAGAGAATAATGCATTCCAATGATGTGTACTTATGGATTCCATTGTCTGTGAAATGATGGTGTTTTGTGCTGCTCTCTACTAATCAACAAACCTCAGCTGCTGCTTATTGGCTGCTTTTGGGGGTGCCTGCCTTGTCTGTCAGCAGGTTTGTCCTCCAATTCATTTGTATGTGACTGTGTGTTGTGGGGTCCCACCAGGCAGTGAGACAGACAGGGATGGTCTCTCCATGCTGAGTAATGAACTGAGTCCTGCCCAATCACCAGGCAGTAAGGTAAGAACGCAGTTCCTGATTGGGCAGTTCTTCAACAGAAGAAGTGATGCATTAGATGAGCTGCTTGCTTTTTATATTCTGTGACAAGTGTTTATTTTTTTTCCCTAACATCTACAATTTATTTTTAGTGTTAACAAAATGAACAATTAGCTTTTAAGTGGCTTTAAATGCTATTGTTTTGAAGAAGTAATGAAAGGTTGGAAATATATTATACCACCAAATTCCACGTAAAATGTCTCATTTCATTTTCATTATTCAGTATATTTGAAAAGAGCACTGATTGAGAGATATAATGCTTTTTTTTTTTTGTAAATAAGCATCAACTTACCAGAAATCAATATTATTAATTCATGACACTGTGTCTATGTAGTGGTATTTTATGTCAGGGCCACGGTGGGAACTGTTTTAAACACCATGAAGCATTTATTTTGCGACCCAGACCTTTGTGTACTTGGTGTTAATACTGAGTTAAAGGGTAATTGTGGTACTTTATTTTGTTCTGTTTTTATGCATTTTATATGTATATATTCTAAAGGACTTCTGTGTCTTGGAAGGTTCTTGAAATCATGTTGTAGATCACCTGGTTGCATTGTAATCTTGAGGGCAACAAGCCCAGTCAGAACCATCCGGTACTGGAATTACTCTTTAAGTTGTATTAGCTTTCAGTTTTTCAGTAATACTGAAGAGGAATGACAGCCATTGAGTAATCTCCTTTTGTATTGTGTCCTCCTGTTTCTTCACCTTTCATCGTGTCGCAATATCTCCTAATATATGTGGGCTAAGTCGCAGACACAGCTGTATTCTTGGCCTTTTGTATTGTATTTAATTAATCTGAAAACAAGGCATATGCATGCAAGTACGCAGAACAGTATGCAAACGAGAAATATAAAACATCCTTGCAAAGCTGGATTTCTATTGTGTATCCAGATGGGATTGCAGGAACAGAAACATTACATTGCAAGGATGTTTATGGTTTGCAGAAACTATTCCTTGTATCAGATCCCCATGTTTTGTTTACTTTTTTGCTGCAGACTAATTTAATGCCATACATTTGCTATAATGGAATAGCACGAGAACTGGCAAGCTTATGTTTTCTTCATAAATGGATATTAGAATGTGCTGCGTTTTACGAATGGCACTAATAAATGTGAATAATTTCCAGTGGACCACTTTGCACATACCAAACATGTGATTTCATATCGTAGTAAAACCACAGGCTAGATCTTATATGCTACTCTTACTGACTGTTGCCATTAACAGTGAGTGTTCTGTGCTGTTTAATCAAGGAACTCATTGAGTTCGTGGTCACAGCAGCAGGACCAAGCCGTCAGCTTTGCTGCCTTGCCAATTGAAAGGGACACCCACCTGTTCCTCCCAGATCAACTGCTACGTGGCACAGAGAACAATAAACATGGTTTTCATAACGCGAGCAGAATTCGTTAGTTAACTCTTGGCAGGTAGTCGTGAGTTCTGTGTGCTGTGTTTACGGCGGCAGTACCCTCAAAAAAGGATCTTGGGAATTTGTTTAAACAAATTTGTCATTTAAATTCTAGTTATGTGAAATTACTTTTTTCCCCTACACTTAAAAAATGTTAAAAAATCTTTAAAAATAAGTTTCTACTAGAGTTGTGTTATACAATGCTTGTCAAATGTATCTCCCGCTTCTTAATTCTCAATAACAGTCTCCTCCTCTACCTCCCCCAGTCTGAGTCCAGGATGTTTAATGGTGTTGAGAAGGACTGTCCCTCCCCAACAGAGAAGCTGGCCCGAAAGGAGTCTCTCAAGGTACACATCACTTGCATGAGACAGTTGTGCAAAATGGTTGCACCTGATTTTGCAACTAGATTTGTAATTGTGTATGTAGCTCTTCAGAACTGACTGTCGTCAGTTTAAGATCAGTGGGTTGAACATGCAGAAAGTCATTTGAAAGAACTTGTTTTGAGATCATACTTTACAGATGTACACTTTTCAAAAAATTGACAATTATTCCTTCCAAGAAGCAGCGACTTAACTTGGGCAACCACTGTTTTTCACATAACTACAGGGAACTACAATGACTTCTGAACTTTGCTTGGGTGATGTGTAAAAAGTGTCAAGGTTGTGTAGAATATACACGGAGAGATTGAATTTGCATTACTGTAATTGTTATGATCATGACATCACAATTTCCTGGAGGGAGTGATTCATATTACTGAGGATAATGGCTTGATGGCAGTCAGTAGTTTTGCTCTGCTTCCACCTAGTGGTTGCTTTGCAGAATCAGTTCTTCTGAACAGAACTAATGGAAGGACTGAAGGAACATTTCACTGAGTCATTCTTGTTTTGTTGCTGATTTTTCTCTTTCACAGGTCCAAAAGCAGAACTACAGGCAAGAAAAGAAACGAGCAGCTAAGGAACTGTTCAGTGCACTGAAGGATCCCAGCGTTGTCATCATGTCCAACTGGCTAAAGGTGTGCCGATATTGCGTATTATATAGAGCTGCTATATATTAAGAATCAGTTATACAGCTCAGAATAATTCATTTTAATGTTCAATGTACCTGATTAAAAGTGATTTGTTTTATCTTGCAAGTCAACCCTGTAGTTTTTTGGTATTTGCGATATAAAACAGAAAAAACATTGTAATATATTTTTTCTTGTTGTAACATGTCCTCCTGTCTCTCGTGATATCTTATCCTTCCTCAGATCCGTGGTTCTTTAAAGAGTTGGACCAAGCTGTGGTGTGCCCTGAAGCCTGGAGTTCTTTTGATCTATAAGACCCCCAAAACAGACCACTGGGTGGGCACCGTGCTGCTTAGTGCATGCAAACTGATTGAGAGGCCCTCCAAGAAGGACGGCTTCTGCTTTAAGCTCTACCACCCACTGGACAAATCCATCTGGGCTGTCAAGGCAAGATATGTTTGTACTAAGTGCCATTATTGGAAACCCACATACAACTAACAATCAAGAAAAGGAAAAGCACCCCCAAATAAAACTTAATTCAGTAATAACAAGGCAGTCAGAGACTGCAACTTCCCGACACATGCCTCTGGATTCCTGAAAATTTTCCTTTTTGTTTTGTGATTATATCTCATCAGGTTTCAGAGATGTGTAGCTAAAAAGGTATAAAAGTGAAAATTTGACCTTCATCTAGTTTTTCAAGGTCAAGGTTGTGATCTCATTTTCATCCCCTTGCTTCCCTGAATATACCGCCTTTTGTTTCGTCTTTCTATCTTATCTGGTTCCTGAGATATGTGCAAAAAAATGTACAAACGTTGCAATTTGACCATGACCTAGTTTTGTCAAGGTCATCATCTCACTTTCATCCCCTTTGCTGCCTGAGTACTGTGCTTTTTCTTTCGTCTTTCTATCTGCAATGGTTGTGAAGATATTTGGTGGACAGACAGACGGACGGATGAACACACAAACACTGACAATTACAATACATCACCGCTTCGCAGGATGCAATACAGATTTTGTGTGTGTTACTGCAGTGCCTTTTAGTGGTAGGATCATCAAATACTCTGACTACGTTCAGTTTACGTTTTAAAAAAATATTTGTCTCAACACTGGGAAAAGATAATGCATTTACTTTTATTGAGAGACTAAAACCAAAGTGACTGATTTTAACTTCATAGCTCACTTTGACAGCCACTTGAGAGCTATTTATTTTACTTTTCACTTTCAGTTGATAATTACCCTTTTCATTGCTCCATTATATTTAGCCCCTTGGGAGACCCATTTGTGTTTGTTGGTCCAACACGACTAGAACAGCATGACGCGTGACTAACATTTCTATCCATATGCTCAGGGTCCTAAAGGAGAGAATGTTGGCTCCATCACACAGCCTCTACCTAGCAACTACCTGATCTTCAGAGCAGCATCTGAGTCTGATGGTAAGGTTTATGTGTGATGTTTTATGATATTCGTGAGAAGATTGTTCCTTCTTCCCATCTTTAAAGTGCATCTGTATCTTCAGGCCGTTGTTGGATGGATGCCTTGGAGTTGGCTCTCAGCTGCTCCAGCCTTTACAAGCTCACAGCCAAAACAGGGAGAGAGGCAGATATCAGCACATCATCAGAGTCCTCTCATATACTCCAACTGCTGCAGGCTACCACACTCAGTGATGCAGAGCTGCTACAGTAAGCAAAGCACATAGATAGGATTTCAGATAGGATCAGTCTCCATCTTACATTTATTAGCTATTAAATCATCTGTGTTTCCTTTAATCACACTCAAGGGCGTATTGTTTGTAATCTGACACGGGACTCTTGACATTTCTTGTAAACATACTCATGTCCTCTGCAGTTCTCATGTGGTTTGTCTGAAATACAATGATTTCTATGATTTCTGGTCACTAACACAGAATAACAGCTGAGGAATCATGAACTGCAGGAATATTCCTTGCTAAAAGCAGGACATTGATCCCTAGCATAACAGACATTACATTAGCTATGTTAGTGGGGAAGGGGAAAGCCTTGAGGATTCTGTTTAGAGATTTATCACACATGATTTGAGGTTGTCTGGTGTCATCAGATGAGTCTTGCATTTGGAAGGCATTGTTTCAAAGGTAGGTTTCCAGACTCAAAGAAATAGATGGTATCACTAAATTTAGAATGAAGTGAATACAAACAAAGCAACTTCATAAAAGCAACATCACCTGAGTGTGAGCTTTGCCTTGAGTGTAATGATACAGCAATTGATTGCTGACAGGGGTGTGGTACAGGTCAGCACTTACTGATTGAGGTTTTTGCAGCGCTCTAAAACTTGCCGATCTGATTTTGTGTTGGCGATTGATGCTGTGAAGAAAAGCACAACTCCATGAGAGTTTTAAGATGATTTAAAGGTTTTGAAAATACAGACTGGGTTGATAATGCTAACAGGGAAAGCGAATGTAAGTAGTTGTTGCTAAGCAGCAATTTGAAATGTAGCCATAAACAATACAACCACCAGCTGGTTCATGGTAGACAGAAGGCAGTAGTTTTTCCCTAATTCTGTTAATGTATGAGCAACGTTCTACCTAGGATGTTTATTTATTTTCTATAAATAGTTCTGTTTATCAAAAATGGAACTATTACAAGTTATTGCCATCCTTTTTTTAATGTCTTAATATTCCTATTCATTCATCGTAGTTGTTTTTTCACTCTTTCTTATTATTATGCATCAGCGCATGTGTACTGTTCACACATTTCCTACATCAGACATCCCTTTCCTCCTCACTCCCCTTCACTCCTCCCCTTCATTCTCTCATTGGCTGAAGTCTCCCTCTGGTCTACCATCCCATTTCTCCCTCCTCTCCTGACCAATCACGAGACCCTGTGCAATCATGTGACTGACAGAGGAGCAGGAAAATGTAATAGGTTGTCAGCTATACGCTGCCATGAGAGACATATCAGCACATCCGTTGTCATCCTGCACGCAAACACAGACACATTAGCAAATAGACAGAAGCAGCCGGGAAGGAGGCCTGCCGGAGCTGACGGACGCACCACCACACCTCTCCTCTGCTAGATTAAAAGCAAAAAACACAGAGGAGATAAGAGGACAGAGCATAGACTACACCTATTTTTGGATTTACTGGTAATATCATCAGTGCTTTAATTTCCTGAAGAGTTTGTCTTCATGCGTTCTGTGTCTGAGGTAGGGGAAGACGGTTTTCTTCCATGTCGTGTTTTGGTTTATAAATAATGTGCAGTGGAATGTGACTTTTCTGGTCTGTCCAGACCTGAGAGATTCAACTCTCTTTTGTTGTCGCTGCAAAAATAAGTTCTCATGTTTTCTGTGACTAGAATCCCATTTCTGAACATGGTTTGGAAACCATATGGCCGTACAACTTTTTCCATTTCACTGATCTTCATCAGTGTTAGCTTTGATCCTGAGGGTGGAGGATTTCTGGTTTTCTGATTGTATAACAAATGAGTACATGTGATTAAAACTTGATGTGCTTCATGACAATTCGTGTGTTCCTTTAAATGTGTCTAAATGTGATTGAACCACCGTTCACAGAAATCTGACGTAGCATCTCTATTTCTCCCCATTGCTCACTCTTACTTCCCCTTTCTTTGTTCATTTAAATATTTCTGTATGGTGTTGTTCTCTTTTTGTCTTCATTGTTCTTGGTGTTAGAAATCTGAGGTTTCTCCATTCTGACAAGAATTTTGCTCTCAAAATTTTTACTACAGAAACTTTTGAAACCAATTTTAAGATTATTTTCTTGTGTTATGAACTGAATTATAGTTGGTCACTTAGTCCCTATTTTGCCACTTTGAAGAACAAAACCGAAATCCCTTTTTTTAATGGTTTGAACATAAGACAAAGTGAATCACATTTGCAAATTACAAATCTGATACACACATAGCTACAGTAAATAAAAGGTTTACAGCAGAAGCAAATCATTGAATCACTGTACACCAGTTCAGATGTGTTCTAACGCAGGTGTCCACTGCTGTTATCAGGTTAAATGACACAACGCTGCTGGGCAATCAACACATGGAGCAGGATGGCTTTTCAGACAAATCTGAGCGTGAAGCTCATGATGACTGGGATATTACAGCCAATGAAAATGGTGGACGGCTGACAGAGGAAAGTGACATGGACCAATCAGACGAGTTCTCCCCTGGGCCACAGGCCACAGCCTATGTGGAACAATGCACAGAGGAGATGGCTGAGGTGAGGTGTCGTGTGTTCGTGTGTGTGTGTGTGTGTGTGTGTGTGTGTGTGTGTGTGTGTGTGTGTGTGTGTGTGTGTGTGTGTGTGTGTGTGTGTGTGTGTAAACTGGTCAAGGAAGTTGTGGCTACCATATATCTATTTCTGACTTTTCTACCTGAAACGATACTGTTAAAACATCTAAAATTCATTCTAAAAGTACTTTTGTAAACATTTCCACCATACTAAATAGAAAATAGGATAAATTTAAGATAAATTAATTTGTCCTGCTTATTCTGGCTTGATATTAATTAAAATGTAAATTGTGGTTTTTCAGACATTCTCCTCATGCTTCTCTACTTCTTTTTGTCAATATGTCTGTTAAAAGACTTCCACAATAGTGATTGTGTGTGTGTGTGTGTGTGTGTGTGTGTGTGTGTGTGTGTGTGTGCGTGCGTGTGCGCGTGCGTGCGTGTGTTACTTCAGGCTGGAGAGGCGTCCCAGGTGGAGACTGTATCAGAGGAGAACAAAGGTCTGATCTGGACTCTGTTGAAGCAGCTCCGACCCGGCATGGACCTGTCCAAGGTGGTGCTGCCCACCTTCATCCTGGAGCCACGCTCTTTCCTGGACAAGCTGTCTGACTACTATTACCATGCTGACCTACTCTCACAGTACGTGTCTTAAAGACTCCATATTATCTGTCTGTCCATAATTTTAGAATTGATCATGATTGATTACTGTCTATCCTCTTTATGTCCATCTCCTCTTCCATCCTTTCTCAGAGCTGCGCAGGAGGAGAGTGCATATGGACGGATCAAGCAAGTGATGAGATGGTACTTATCTGGCTTCTACAAGAAACCCAAGGTCAGCCATTTTTCATACCAGTTGACCAAATAATTCAGGCTGTAATTCAGGCGAGTAATCCCTCGCTTATTCCTGCTTCAAGATGCGTGGCTTCACTAAATCGCAAAATTTTAGTAGGTAGTCACGTGATACCGTATGCTCATGCTATTGGCTAACGGCGTCCGTGTGTGCACTGCTTTCCGAGACTCACGGAAAGCTGCACACTTCCAGGTATTAAAGAAACACTTTTCTTTAATACAAAAGTGTTTTAATCTATAAGTGTGGGAAACAGTAATACAGTACAGATAGAAGGTGGATTAATATCAATATGGGGACGGTTCATAAACATTTAAATTACCGTAGATAATAAAATAAATAGTTCGTCACTATTTGTGCGGGTGGTTTCTGGAACGCGTTAACCGCGAATAACAAGGAATTACTGTCCTGTACTTCTTTTAAAGATGAAGACCTTTCACTTGGGTGAGGAAAACATCCCCCATAAAAAAATCTTCAACAAAAAAATATACAAATAAAATCTGAGAATGAATCACAAATGAGAATGACTCCTTCTAGTATGGATGGACAAACGTTCGAAATTGTACAATAAATTATTCTAGATATTTTCTAAAATCTATGTAAGTCTTGTGGGTCAAGGAGGTGCACAACTGAACAGATTGAAGTGCCATAGGTCACCTGTACAATAACTGGAGGTTGCTTGTAGACGAGTCAGAAATTAAACAAACTCTGTTGCGAAGAAAGACAGATGCTCCTGAGGTAATTAATGTAACTCCCTGCAATGGGAGATACAGAGAAAATACCCCAGGCAATCTAGGCCTATAGCAGCTTATGTACTGGAATCTGTGTTGTTCCTAATTGTAAGATTTACCAAAGAGGAAAGTTTTGAGCCAGTGAATTTGTGCTTCAGACAGGCATTCATCTGGATGCTTGTTACCTGTGGCTTAACTTTTTAAATCTGAGGCCAGTTTAGACAACACGAGTAACATGAGTTTAGACAGTGCCTCTTGGTGGTTTCAGATGCAGTGATACTAACAGTACTTATGTGTTGGCGTTCTCCAGGGTCTGAAGAAACCATACAACCCAATCCTTGGGGAAACGTTTCGCTGCTGCTGGCTTCATCCTCAAACCAACAGCTGTACTTTCTACATAGCTGAACAGGTGAAACACTGCCTGTAGCTACATGGTGGAAATGCAAGGATGCAATTCATTCCTTGTGTGAAAGTGTAAAATGAATGTGTGTCAGAAGTCTGACACCTTTTTTTTCTCTGATCGTGCTCAGATGTCTCACTCTTCCTTTGCCAGGTGTCCCACCATCCGCCCATTTCTGCCTTTCATGTCTGCAACAGGAAGGATGGCTTTTCTATCAGCGGGAGCATCCTAGCCAAGTCCAAGTTCTATGGTAGATGCACACAATGAATATGTCTTTATAAACCAGTTTAGGTGGTACTTTTGTCCTAAATTGAATTGCTTTCCTTCTATGATTGAAGGGAACTCTCTGTCAGCCATTTTGGATGGCAAGGCCAGGCTTGTCTTCCTGACCAGGGATGAGGAGTACATCATCACCATGCCCTACGCTCACTGCAAGGGTAAGAACTCTACCAGAACCTTTTACCATCACTTAATCTGTCCACATCACCTGTATTGTAATTGTCAGTGTTCGTGCGTCCATCCGTTCATCAGTCTGTTAGTATGTCCACCAAATATCTTTGCAACCGTTACAAAGATGAAACAAAAGTACATTACTCAGACAGCAAAGGGGATGAAAATGAGATGATGACCTTGTGGAAACTAGGTCAAGGTCAAATTTCAACTTTGTACATTCAGGAAGCGGATAAGATAGAAAGACGAGGGAGAAGTCCAGTGTGAGTAAGACCACAGATCAAAGCAATGCACTAGCTTTGATCTATAGTCAAAGCTAGTGCAAAACTTTGACCTACCCTGAAGCTTAAACCCTGACGTACCCTTAAAGAAGGTCAGGGTAAGTCACGGGATGTTGCAGGCTCTGACTGCCTTGTTAGTATTTGCATTAGGTTTAATCTTCTTCATACTGCATCATCAAGCTATTGTATAGAGATTTTTCTTTCACTCTTCAGACATCCAAAGGATAGGGAACGTTCATCTTTGTATAGATTTTCCACGTTTTGTTGATATATCTATTATTGTCACATTCTGAGCTGAACACTTACTTTCACTTTGTCCTGAAACACTGTAATCCGTACATCATGTTCATTATTAACTCAATAAATTTAAACAATGGTACTTTATGTCACAAACATACAGAATGCAGACATGATAGGATTGAATTAGTTTACATCTTTGTCGCTCTCTCTCTCTGTTTGAAAACAAGATGTGTGGGTGAAGACAACAGAAATAAATTAAGTGAAGTTAGTGATAAATAATTTAGGATTTGACTAAACGCAATTTAAAGAATTCCACTGTCTTTACATTTGATCAGTCCTAGTTTTTACACAGCACACAATCCTTATGTTGTAGGACTGAGTGTAATTTGTAAGTGCTCCTTAATGATGAGCTACTTGTTCCTGAACACATCCTGCTTTGATGCTGTTACAGCAGGGTATCAATGCAGAGCATGTTAACTTCCCCTGTTGTTCTTCCTGAGCCACGGCTGGAGCTACCTGACTAGCCACTGCTACAGTCACATACAGGCTGTAACTTGGCAGCCATTCATTTCACCCAACATGTCTGATCTGCTGTCAGATTGCTTCAGTTTTTAAAATTACCCTCATTTTGAGTACTTTGTATAATCCTGTTAAGTCATTGATAATGTGAAGGGTATGTCTTATCTTTGGACCTCTAACTGTATCCTGTTCATTGACGGTCTGTTGATGCTGTGCTGTATGTGTGTCTGTCCCTCCTCTAGGTATCCTGTATGGCACTATGACACTAGAGCTGGGCGGGAAGGTTACTATTGAATGTGAGAAAACCAAATGTTTCTCAGAGTTGGAGTTTAAACTCAAGGTACATTTACTTTTACTTGGCTACTTCTTTTTTTTCTTATATTTTTAACATGACTTGCCTTTTCAGTCTTTTCATGACAGTAAAACCAAATCTGTTTTCTGTAGCCTTTCCTTGGAGGATCCTGCTCTGTAAATCAGATCAATGGAAAGATCTCTGTTGGAGAGGAGCTGCTGGCCACTGTTGAGGGGCACTGGGTGAGAACATTTATCTAGCCCCTTTGTGTCGTCTCACTGCTGTGCAGTAATTCTGTCCTTACACAGGGCCTGGAAAACTGTTGATTTTTTTTTAAATTCATTGTTCTTGGATGTAATAATCATTACAGTATTTTCTGCACTATAAGGTACAATGCATTATAAGGCGCACTCTCGATTTTCGAGAAAATTAAAGACTTTTAGGTGCGTCTTATAGTGCGGACAATACTGTAATACAAATAATGGAATAATTCTTGGTTTTTTTGTTGTATTCAGGACAGTGAGGTGTTCATTAATGAGAAGCACTCAGGACAGCAGGAGACACTGTGGAACCCCACTGCAGACATACGCAGCACCCGACTGAGGAGACAAGTGGTCCAAGTAGACCAGCAGGGAGAGTTTGAGTCTGAAAGGTAAGCCTCTAACATGATGGCTTACTGTTACTGTGTTTGTTCCTGAACTTCATCCGTTCGTCATCATGTGCTGATTTTCGTATTTTGAATATAGTCAGTTGAAGGAAACAGCACAAAATCTTTCACACAGTGTTTTAAGCAATGTAGGTATTAGTGATAAGATGAGTCACAGTATCCATTTAAGTGTGTGTTTGTCACTTAGCCATGCACTATAGTAGAGCTCTGAGACCAGCATGCCTGAATGAAAGGCTGCACCTAATGTACACTGTACAGCATTTGTTGTGAGGCGGATTTGTAACGCTGACCCTGCTGATGTCAGCAAAGCATACATGTGCCATATGCCATCTAGCTGTAATTTGCTCCTGATAGACTGTGGCAGCATGTGACCAGTGCCATCATGGATCGGGACCAGCTGCGGGCCACTCAGGAGAAGTATGTGCTGGAAGAAGCTCAGCGGAAAGAGGCCAAGGAGAGAGGAGACAAGCCCTGGACCCAACGGCTCTTCCATCAAGACCCCGTCACCTCTGAGTGGACCTACAGGCACATTGAGTATGAACACACCAGGCTAGACATTCTTCCAGGCTGTCAGTTGTTCTCTTTTTTTCAGTATGCTGACTTTAGACTGAAGATGAATCAACAAGAAATCAACTAGGATTTAGTATGATTTGTTCAAATTCGATCACACATAAACTTTGCATGAATCCTCTGAGGGATTTGTCATATAATCACTTATTTGTTTCTTTGGTGAGGGTGTGGGGTATATGCCATCTTCCAATGATTTCTACATAACATTTTAGATGAGTGTATTTGTAATCAATCTGTGCATTAAGAGGACAAAGGTGGAACTAACGATCCTGTTCTGTAGCTTACAGCCATGGGACAATGATCGCTGTCTGGTTCAGTTTGAGAAGGACGGAGTGATTCAGACACAGGAGAAAATCCAGAGGCGGCACAATGGACTCTCCTACGGCCACAGCTGGGCCAGCGAACAGAAGGTTAGATATCAGTGACAAATATCATCAGCCATGTTTTGCGTGTTTTTTGATTCGCTGCGGTGACCGCCACACAACTAAAGCCGATTTATATTCAACTGTTAACTTGTTGCATTGATCCCTGAGCAGAACACGGGTTATTAGTCTGCATGGAAGCCTGAATATATGACAGTGAGACTTTTGTGACTCCTCACAGGTTGAGGTGAATGGGACACGCAGGAAGGCCAGCAGCCAGCCATCCAGCTGCAGCCAGAACACTGAGAGCAGCACCACCACGCCAGAACCCACGCACGAGTCCTCCGACAATGAAGGTTAGGCTCACACACACGAAAAAGAAACAAAAACTATCATTATTGTTGATGTACTCCTAAATTCTTTCCCATCGTCCACTCAGGGTTCTCAAATCAGTGTGTGAGGTGCAATAAAGAGGTGAAGGACATCGCTCTGATAGAAGCTGCCATCACATCCATACAGAAAACACAGCAGGATATACAGAGGTGAACTGAGTTCATGTTGACACACACACACACACACACACACACACACACACACACACATACACACACAGTAGCAGAGGGAATTGGATAGCATTTTATCTTCACAAGAACCTTGAATATGTTCACTTAATCACTTTTGTTTCCTAATCATGCTTATATTTAGGATGTGGACAGTTTGAGTTTCTATTCTTATAGTCTGGACTAAAACTGACATCTGCTAGCGATTGAATAAACTGTAGTCAGTGAATCTGAAAGTAGTAGCATTTATTCATTTGAATCAGTGTCAGTTTCAGAACTTCCAAACATTTCTTTGACTTCTTAAGGGGATTATTTTGATTGATTTATTGTTTGTTTTCTAGTAATGTTAGGTTTAGATTCCTTGATGTAACTCTGGGCTCTTCCTCTCCTCGCAGGAACCTGGTGGCACTGAGTCGTCAGCTGGCTCATCAGAGGGCGACAGAGGACGGCGTTTCATTAACGGGTCGTCGCTGTCTCATCCTCTGTGCTCTGCTCCTCTTGCAGGTCCTCCTCAACTATGTCTTTACCTGAGCTCCTCAAGTGAGGGAGGTGGGGCGGGTTGGGGTGGGG
Source organism: Antennarius striatus (assembly GCF_040054535.1). Taxonomy (NCBI): domain Eukaryota; kingdom Metazoa; phylum Chordata; class Actinopteri; order Lophiiformes; family Antennariidae; genus Antennarius; species Antennarius striatus. The sequence goes on from NC_090779.1 coordinate 15,079,989, forward strand.
ATGAAGGTTTCCCTCCAATACTGATCTGCTATTAGATCCCTCCAAAAGCACAGACGGTAATCAGCAGATGAGGAGAGTGGCCTCAGATCAGTTTTTGGAGATTAACTTTGCCCCTTTTTTGTTTCCTCTTGGAGGGAGGAGCACAAACAGTATAGCAATAAACACAGCCACAGCCACCATCTGTCAGTCGCCTGCAGAGAGGAGCAGCACCCCCTAGTGTAGCCAGACTGAAACAGCACCGGCACCAATGCACTTTGGACAGAAGAGGACGGATGACAAATGACCATATGAGAAAGATTTCAGTTTAAAAATTCATGAAATATGTGATGAAGAATGATTTAGCAAAATTAATCAACAGGGAGGATGTTTTGTCATTCCTTGGTGTCTTTTTATATGACCCTGCAATACTGTCTGTTAATGTGCCTGTATATATGTTGTCCGTACTTACAGTACAGTAGGCCCTATGGGCACTGGCAGATCACTTGGACTTCTACTCCCCTTCCACTCCAGAGTTTTGGGCCTTAATGCTGAAGCCAAAAAGAAGAAGAAACATGCGACATGTACAAAGAAAGAAGGAATATCTTCCAGCAGTGCAATTTTGTGTGTTATATAGTGATGTACACTCAAATACCATTTTAAAAATGATGATTTTACCAAATCAGTATTTATAATCTGCCAGGACAAAGACCACTTGTTTACAAGGACAGCTGTGTGTGTTTGTAGCGACACAGAGGAAGGATGGATAATGGAATTGAGGCAGGGCGGAGAGCCAAATGGAGTGTCTTTGAATATGTGTGCCTGTAGAGATGTAAGAGAATAATAACAGCAAAGCACTGCTTTGGTCTAGACCAATCCACTAGTGTGTACAATCAGGTAGGAGAAACAGTGTGTGAGGGAAGGGACAAAGGAGTATGAGTGGAAATGAAGACTTTGGCTTATAGAAGGTGGATTTGTGTGCGTTTATGGTCCACACCATGTTAAATTGACTGTTTTAAGATGTAACAACTTGTTCTTTTTTCTTTTTAATCGGTTTGTATATATTTCTGGAGGCCAGTGCTTCAGGAAGAGATTTCAGAATGTATTTATTGGGTGATTAACCTTGACTTTCCTAATCCAATTCACCTTGGAGGACGGGGGCCAGGGTGACACTCACACTCCCAGGGTTGTGTATGTAAATGTGTGTCATTGTGAGGGAGCACATGTGTGCGAGTAAGCCATTAAGGTTTGTGCTGTACAAAGTCAAGTCTGTGATCTTGGCTTTTAATGATTTTTAACCCTTGCGACTCCATTGCCTAATCTACCCAATGGGAGAGACTCGAGGAGCACAAAGAAAGGTTGATTCTTCGAATGATTTTATTTACACCTTTATTTGGTCTTATTATTTTTTTCTGTTTTCTACTCGACTGTTTGGGGGATTCATTAGATTTTTGGGGGGGTTTTGTCATTCATCAAAACCACAAAAGACATGATTCACCTAATGTTTTCAGTCATGCCTGTTGTGTACTGTAGCACTACAGTAAAACATTTTAACCCTTCATTGCTGTTGCCTCTTATTAATGTGTTTTTAGTAATAAAGGAAATACCCTGCCATTCAATGAGAAATGCATCTCATCTAAATGCTTATTGTGCTTTCAAACACTCTCCACTAGAGGGAGGTGTTGATATGACGAAAAACTGGCATGAGGGTTGATGAAGTACTGGACTACATTCAGGATGTCATTTCTCTTTATAGCTAGTTAGCAGCAGTCACACTCGAAACTTCGTTTTAGAAGTGAATGAAAACTTTAATGAGTCATTCCAGTATTGGAGGAAATTTAGGCTTCCAAATTCTTAAAAAAATAAACCTTTTATGATTTTCTGCTGCATGTTTGTCAATAGGTAATAAACTATCAAAGGCTTAATTAGCTCAGGTTATAGATCAATGGTACAATTTTTATTACATGATTTATTTGGTTTTACAAGTTTTATTTTCAATAAATAATAACTACAGTAACAGGGTGAAAACCCCATATTAATGTTTGCTTTGTCTCAGCAGTAACAGCCAGCTGCTCATAAACAGGACCAACACCTACTGCATGTAAATAAAGGAAATGTGATATTATAATGTGCATAACAGTGTTGTATGAGTTAGAGTGAGACATTTAATAAAGACTATGTTATAAAAATACGTAAAATAGAAGAGAGGACATACCTTTGCTCTACCCATTCTTTTGGAAAATTGATGTCAAGTCCAGCATATCGTGACTCTGCTCTATTCTACCATTGTAAAAAGGTTGTAACAGGGTTGTGTGTGTATGTTGTGGGACACACGTTCCATGACTAAATTATTATTTAAAATGTAGTGTTTATTAAAACAAATGTTCCCATAGTTGCAAGAGACAGTAATGAAACAAATGATACCAAAAAATGACATTTAATTCAATTGTTTAATTTTATAACTCAATTTGGTCATTAGGGGGGGGGACAAGAGAAAAATGGCATTTTAGGGGGTACTCCAGATTTATTTTGTATTTTAAACTATTTTCAAGCATTCTTTTATCTTTTTTTTCCCCCTAGATTTGCTCCCAATAGATAGATATACTTTATTTATCACAAACTGGGAAATTTAGGAGGATAAGTAAATCTACTCAGAAACTGCATGTTTTAGTATTTTTGCGCATGGATTATTTCAAATTTGATAGATGGGATGTAAAATGTCCAATTCTTGAGTGGCTGTAATACTGACCTGAGTACAGGTGTCTAACCTGACAGCGGTCGGAACATTTTGTTGCAGATGACATAAGACCTGAAATGAGTGGGTGATGCTGGCTGCAGATCCCTCTCATGAGCCAGTGAGCTGAACACGAGCAGGTGAAAATCTCATGGTAGACACTACATGGATCAACATCTTTACCACACACAGCTTAAAGCCTTTGTGAAGCAAACTGGATTGGGGGGTAGGAGCCTCTTCTCAATGTGGGAGGCCCAGAGAGTCATGTTCAAACTGACATGTCTATAACAGTCTATTAATATGCATGATTTTTATATTCAAGCATCAATCATTAAAAATATCAGTTATTTATTTATGATCTACTGTTTATGACCCTCTATTCATTGCTCTGATATGGAGGTCAGAAATCAAACATCTCATTGACATGAGGTTTAGCTCATGTCTAAGGGAGATGACGTGACTGATGGCACAGCAGAGCCTGGTTCCCACCCACCTCACAGAGAAAGCTCTTGAAGTGTGTCCAAATGAATACCTGTCATATCAGAGTTGTTCTCTTTTTTTAGATTAACTCTCAGAGGCGGAATGTACCTGTTGTTAACTATAATTACCTGAACCCAACGTGTGATTAGACCCTCTTGTCAAACACAGTCAGTTGATAAACTGTCAGCCAAGAATTAACCAGAGGTTTTGGTGACGCTGAGGACGTTAATATAAGGGCGCAGTGCTGCACAGTTGGCCTAATATTGAATTTGTTATGAATCCACCATGATGGCAAATGAATGCTTTAATAGAGAGCATCCACCTGTGATCTAATGATGCTTGTATACATCTCAGAAAGATTAAAATGAGTGCATGGGTAGCACAGTAGGTAGTGTGGTGGCCTCCAGGTTCAATTCCTTTCTTTGGGGAGTTTGTATGTTCACCCTGTGTCTGCATGGCTTCTTTCTGGGTTCTCCAGCTGCCTTCAACCTCCAAGAACATGAAGCTAGGTGAATTGGTAACTGAAGTGTCTGTGAGTGTGTGCATGTGTGTTTGTTTTGTCTTTCACCCTGCATGAGCTGGCATCATATCAGGGGTGTTCCCAGCCTTTCGCCCGTAGCCGACTGGTATAGACTCCAGTCTTGTCTTATCTTCAAGATGATGGATGGCTGGAGGATGGATGGATTGCTGGTCCAAAAAAATGTACCTGTTTTCTCCACTTTTATGCTCCTGCACGGATTCAAAACAAAGATGTAGCAGAGTAACAATAGACATGGCTGAGCTTCAACACCGAAGCAGTTATTCTTTAAAACTTCTGTGACAGAACCACAGCTGCACAGATCTAAACAATTTAATCTACGTTTCCGACATCTCTCACTTCACAAGACTGTGGTGTGTTTCATTTTCCATTCTAAATTGTGAAGCTGAGGGATGGAGTGGAAGCAGGAGAGGGTGTAGCTTATCATCAGAGTAGAGATCAAGGGCTGATCTCCACCCACATGGTTCACTGCTACTCTCTGGTTAGCTGGATGTTTGAGTGGGTTCACATTGGACCATTGTGTCAGCCGACAGACGGACCGACAGACCAAATATGTTCAGAAGAGATGGCGTAGTCACAATTACGTTTTTGTTTAATATGGAGAAAGCGCTCCATCACGCACAGTGTGGACTGAGTCTTTAACAGCTTCCCCTCTCTCATTCCTCAGTCTGCCTTCCTGTTTGTCGGTTTGTGTGTTGATTGGGTGTAAAACGTCTCTCTGGTCGAATAGGTTCACACACTGCCAGCGGCAGCAAACACACAGAGGGAATATTCAAACAATCCTGAGCCGCAGGGATGTGGAGGAACATGACCTCAACCAAACTGAAAAGAATCTTCCTCTTTAAGAGATTTCTCAACACCCTGAAGAAAGCATTCACTAGAATTTAAAAGAGCAGTTCAGGATTTGGAGACCTTGCTTGCTTTCTAAACTAGCAAGCTTAGCAGTTCGCTTTTTCAGCTCAAAGACAGAGAAGAGCGGGAAACAGTTGGACGGGTCCATGCCATTGTTATGATGGGCCATTATTTTGAAACCACCACAGTCGGATATTAAATGTCCCACTGGGTTGTTTGTGGCTTCAAATGCACAATATATGAAAATATTTTTGAAAGATAATGTAAAGTAAAAAGTAGGCTGTCCCTGGTGCAGACATCTGATATACAATAATACTTTATTTTGTCTTGGGAATGTGATCAAGTCTTGAAAAGTTGGACTACTCCTTTAAAGTTACAGCCAAATCAATCATGTTGTTTAATATAAGACCTAAGCATAATATAAAATATGATTTCATTGCTCTCGGATTTTTGTACCTCTGACATTAATAAGTCATACTAAGACAAAAAGAATCATTTCATTGTCTCTGTGATCCTACACTCCTCCTCTTCCTCATCCGTGGTTCTCCCCAGGTGAGGTCAGAGGTCAGCTGTACTGAAACGTGTCCTGTTTGCTTTGGCCAAAGGGCCGACCTGACTTTGGCCAAAAATCTGACCTGACTCCTTCAGGTCGGATGTTTATGCTGCGGGTTGCTGCTGTGCTGGATCTCAAGCCCATCCCAGAAAGCCAGGGGGGAAGCAGAGACAGAGGACGGGTCTGGACTTGTCTTTCAGAGAACAGAGGACAGGATGAGAACAGAGGGAGGGAGTCTGGCAGTCGGCTGCAGCCCCAGGCGGTGTTCAGCGTGTCACCGATCTGTTCCTCTACCTGTGCTGCAGATATCTAACACTGCCAGGTTGACGCCGCTGACTAAACCAGTAAACCGCAGTTGACAGTCCAGTCAAGTAGGTGAAATCCACGCCCAGCAATTAAAACTAAAAACAGCTCTGACTGCAAATGAATATAAGGTGCACAGTCAGCACTGATGCCTCATTGAGAAAAAATAAAAAGATTCACTAAAATATAAGAAAAAACATATTTACAGTTGTCTGAAAGTTTTGAAAAAGTTGGTTCAGGTAATGTTTAAAAAAGGCTAGATTAAAAAAAATAAAGAACTTCTGAAACAAGATAACTAAGATCTCATATTTCTGGATCCAAGATTTTATATCTTGGCAAGTTTATGAAGAATTATCTGTGCTCACAGCAAGAATGTCTTGAGTTCCTGTGGTGTATTATTAAATATTATTATTTCGTATTATATGTAATGTGATAAACCTGTACTGGTGGTACGTAGGCTGATGCATATAAATCCAGCCTATGTGCCATTTTAATTTGTCAAAATTTGAGTCGAGGCTGTTGTTGTTAGATGTATGAACACATCTCAACTTGGTGCTGTTTTTAATATATCAAGACTTAAAAGTTTGGGGTTTACTTTAAACATTATCTATAATTGCAAACCATGACGCACAATAGGCCAGAAATTATGTTCATCCCTCTGGTTTCATATAATGCAGCTATATTTCTGTTTCCTTTCAGAGAAAATTCTACCAAACTAAAAAAAATTTCACTCCGCTACCAAATAAATTGTGTCATTAAATTTTCCCTTTGATGATTCTAAGGATGAAACCTATTTTAAGCGAGTTCTGATATGTCGGGGCATCTGCAGTGATGAATTCCCTGCATGTTGTCATGCCATCCATCCACAGCAGAAGTGATGTAGTCTTGAGAGAAGAGCGGTGGTCTTCCTGTGCAGACAGGTACCTGTCAACACCCCGACAGGAGGAGGATCAAGCAGGATCTTCTGTCATCTCCAAGGATAAATCATTTTTATCAGGAGTTGTGAAAAATGTCAAAAGCACTGAGGCGTGATACTGAAACGTCTCACTAATTTCCAATTTTAAAAATCATTACCAGTTGGCAATTATAAAGCTATCAAATGTAATTATTAACAGTTGTTTTCATAGTACCATCATCTGTCACGTTTCCAAGTAGATCTGCAGTACTTGTCGAGTCTTGTCCCAGAGCACTCAGTCTGTTCCACACCTTTACAAAACAAACACACTCGCAAAGAAAAGATTTAATGCTCTGCTCCCATCGCAAGAGGCGGCAGGAGCTCAGCTGGTTCAAGACCCGTGTGGGCCATAAACATCAGAGTGTGAACTATCAGTGGAGAGGTGCCGATGTGTGTTTGTGTGTGTTTTGGGCCTGTACACATATAAAGTGCGTGATTAATAATAACTGGAGTGGAAATAATAATTTCCCATAAGGAGGATTAATAAAGGATGATTCTCATTCTTCTTCTTCTACCTTGTTTTCTCCTTGTAAATAAAAATCAAACCACCATATCCTGTCTGTACAAACACGGAAGGACAGTTATGGTATATTACTCTGAGATAGACAAGAACTGATCAGATCTATTTGCATACTTATCTTATGAACAGCTTCTCTGCTGCATGACTGACCTCTCTACCTATACGGCATGCCTGTCATCCTGAGGCTGTATTCGGATGTGTAGTTTCTAAATATAGACACGGTCAAGTGTCAAGACTGTGTGAATGTTTAAACCTGTCCATCTGTACAGCTTGGGGGAAAAAAAGCATTGGACACTCTCCTGATTTCTTCTATTTACTCTATATGTGTATCTCATACTAAATTAAGTTGTTTGACATAAAACAAAGGTAACCTGAGTGAACAACAAGTAATCAAATTACCACTGAAGATCATTTTCATACACATGCAGATCTCAGCGGCAGCATACAATGTCAAAATCAAAAGAAATTCTAGAAATAGTGAGGTAGAAGGCGACTGAATCAGTCTAGGAGGGGGGTACTACAGACCCACATTGAGAAACATCATGTACTTGGGGCACTAGTGAACTTTACCAGAAGTGAGCAACCTTAAAATTTTTGTCCAAAAAGCTCATTCAGGAAATGGATTCAAATAATGATCTAAAATGAAAAAAAAAAAATCCATAGAAAATGTCAGGGGCTTTCCTTGCCTTGGTAAAAGTCAGCATTCATGCCTCCAGTGTTCCAAAGTCACTGGGCAAAGAATGACATCATAGGAGAGTAGTGATGTCATCGCCAGCACTGAAAAACATTCAGGCTTCTCTGAACACTAAACACCTTAAATTGATGACCTTCTGAGATTTTTCTATAAACTGATGAGTCAAAAGTTGAAGTGGAAGACAGACTCCTGTTAAACCCGAATATACCATCCCTAAAAAAGATGCCAGGATAATGTTGTGGGGCTTTCTTCTTTCTTCTCGGCCAGCATGACTCACCATAATTAATGGAAACATGAATTCTGCTCTCTCCAAAAAATTTTAAGGGAAAATGTCAGGTCATCAGTTGAAAACTGAAACTCCAGCACAAGTGGAGCATGCAGCCAGACAATGGTCCCAGTCATTAGAGTAGGTCCTGTTTACATGTGTTAAAGGCTGCCATTGAATGATCTCTGCTTCCTGCTTCCTGTCTGTCTCATTCCTTCATCGCTTCAATGCTGGTCAGTTAAATGAAGGAAGTCTGATTATTATACTTTGTGCATCGTCTTCTCTTCTTCATCCATCAACAGCTGCTTGTGATTTAATAGAGTGAAGAGTGAAACCTGTGGCGTGAGGTCACAGCTGGTGTTTAGATGTGTGAGTTTGTGCATCTGAAACGTACAGTCACACAGGGGGTGTGACGGGAGGTGGTCTGTTTTTTACGCTTAAAGACACGACGAGACGGCATGAAAAAAACTACTGTAACATAAAGCTCTCTATGGAAAGAAAATAAATGGCATTGCACTTACACACTGAACAGCAAGCACACACACTGTAATTCACCCGTCACACAGTCTACAGTAGAAGTCTTTGTTTGAGAGGCCTCATCTTCTCTGGTGAGATCCTGACCCTAGTTAGAGTAACAAGTGTTTGTGTGTGTGTGTGTGTGTGTGTGTGTGTGTGTGTGTGTGTGTGTGTGTGTGTGTGTGTGTGTGTGTGTGTGTGTGTGTGTGTGTGTGTGTGTGTGTGTGTGTGTGTGTGTGTGTGTGTGTGTGTGTGAGAGAGAGAATGCACACACACACATACACACATACACACATAAACGAAGCCTGCCCACTCAGCTCTTTCCATCCATAGGCCCAGATTCCAGCGGACCTCCCTGTTGCAGGGGGCGTTTGGGTTGGAGAGCAGACTTTGAAGGAGGCTCCAGTGACTCATTACCCAACAATCTCCCCGTCCTTCATGTTCTCTACATCCCCCGAACGGCTCCATCCTCACCCCGACCACTGCCCCTGCCCCTGCCCCTTGTCCCCTGGCACAAATAGCCGACACACAGCTCCCGCCAACACACGACCATTGATCATTGATTGAAGAACAGAGATTCTGTTTCAGTGGAACACAGATTGTGCGGACCAAACCGCAGTGAAACACTCCTCTCTGTGTGCATGTTTGTGTGTTTGTATGCTATATGTCAGCATACATCCCTATATGCATTAGCTTTAAAGTATGCAGAATGCATTTAATCCAGAGACAATAAAGTTTTCTTTGTAAATGTTGTATAAACCTGGCATTCTAATCTCTGTCTCCAATTCTACTGCTAGTAATTTGTTCAAATTTCCTGTGGGGTTGTGTAAACCTGCACGAGGACCGGTTCCCACAGCTCACACTAGTCATGCTCTCATCTTTAGCTGGTGTGAACATTTCTTTGTGTACCTCATGGGGACTAACCCAGACATCTGTACCCATGTTTTTGCAATTGGTCCAGGAGACGTATATGTTTTTAACATACTGCCGGGAGTCTGTGTCCAGTGTGCTGATTAGAGAAGACATCCACAGCAGATGACATCATTCGGTCTTCCTGTCTGAACCACAAGAGAAAAATTACGTTTTCAAATACATGCCGATCACAAAACATAAAAAATATTATATTGGCCTCTGTAATTGTGGGAAAATGTTCCCATTAAAAGCTAAATTAATTTTGAATGCGTACAATAAATGGGTGGGGAATAACTGGAGTCAGTGATGCTGACACACATTATGATTCCCTGTGTGTTTGAGCCCCAAACCTAAACTTTTCCAAATTTCAATGTCAAACATTAACATTACTCACAGTATAGATTGTGTTTGGCATTTAACAACATAAATGTATGATTTAACTGAGGATGAAAGCTACTTTTGATCAATGATGTCCTTTTTTAAAACAGAGTGAACTGATCTTTTTGTCTGTTGATATGGTTGAAGCAAGCTGGTGTTACATTTGCTGCCTAACTTCATTAATGTTGACCTCCAGCATAACTGCAGTGAAAGACTTCCTTTACATTCAGCTTCAGGGCAGCGTGCCAAAAGAGAGGATCACTATGAAATGTCGTTCTCAATGGGAACGACCCTTGAGGATGACAAACTGGATTCATAGATGGTTGATGAAGCAGTTGCAGGTACCTACAGATCTGTAACGGATCGCAGACGGTTTGATGAACCCAAAATATTTGTGACTGTTGTGTGGATTACAGTAGGTCAGAAGAAGACAAAGAAAACGATTTTTGTTATGCAGACATTACAATTCCATCTCACACAAAATATGCTCACACATAGCTTAATGTGCAGCCGTACGTTTGATTATAGGGGAAAGTAACAACCGCCAGTGTTACCGGATAGAGGAGGTGGCTGGCAGTTTGTATGTTCTCCTCATGTCTGTGTGGGTTCTCTCTGGGTTCTCCAGCTTCCTCCCACCCCAAAAAACACTCAATTTAGGTGAATTGGCTACTCTAAGTTGACTGTGGGTGTGAATGTGTGCGTGAGTGGTTGTATGTCTTTCATTCTGCCCACGATGTGCTGGTGACGCGTGCGGGACGTACCTGACCTCTCACCCATAGTAAGCTGAGATTGACTCCAGCAACCCCAAAGAGGAAGAAGCAGCTGTAGACAAGATGAGTACGCTCATTTCATCTAAAAGAAATTGGATGGATGGATGATTATTTAAAGAAAACAGATTTCTAATAATAATTATATTTTTTTAAAAAGATTTCAGCAAAAATCAAGATAGAAATGAAATCCCACCCCTGAGCACCAGTGTGTTATGAACACCATTCATAACACACTGGTTTTCTGTTGTTTCTGTCTGACAGCTCATATTTGGAAAAATTAAATTAGCCATGTCATCCTGTTTGGACACTTCCATATTGACTACTACTGTATATCATCATAAGTTATTGGCTCATTTGGCAAGAAGCAAAGGAACATCAGGAAGATGAATGACTCCCACACTGACGTTGTGGTATTTCGCTGCATTGTCTCTGTTTTCCTGTCCTTTATCCCACCACCCATCTGTCTGCATTCATGGATCAGCCCACCAGGTCCTGGGTGGCTCCTAGAGCCTCACCTCAGTGAAAGTATGCAGTCGGAAACACAACCCTAACCTCCATCAGTGCTGAAACACCCTCTGTTGTGTCTCTGAAAAACACACCCCTGTTGTGGCCTGTTATGATTGATGGAAACATTTGTCCCGGGGTCAGTAGCGCTTGGGTGAAGTGATCAGGAGGCTGGAGACAAGCGGTAAATAATACACAGAACTAAAGGAGTGCATTATGTGAGAGCTTGCACCTTTATGAATGGAATTTTTAAGCTGAAATATAAAGTTTCAAACAAACAATGGAATGGAATGATGTAAAAAAAATAAAAAAAAAACTGAATACAAATTCAAAGAGAACTTTCAAAGACATGTCGTCTAGCCTTGTAACTGCAAAGCCTTCAAAAATTTGTAAAAGAATGGTGCTCTGCAGACGACATGCCTCTGAACAATACCAAACATTCCTGTTTAGCATGCCTGACCCATTCTCCAAAAAGGCCTCAAGGAAACCTGTTCAGTATTTTTACATCATTAGCGAAAGTGTTTAACAAGGTCAAGACATTGACAAGGCATCCTCCAGTAGTGTTTTTTTTTTCCTTTTTATAGTCCTGCTAATAAACCAGCTAATCAATCAAATAACAAATAAATAACTACATAAAAAAAACAAAAAGCACACAAATCCTCCTTGGTAGGATCATAGGATCATCTTCAATTGTTTTACTGATTCTGTTGAAAAGCCATCCAGGACAACGTTTTATGACCGTGTTCACAAGTTCTGGACATTTTGGTGTTATTTGGGGTACAAACTTTCTCGTACATTCTGCTGCTGGTCCTGAAGATCACCATGCACAGTTGATGTCAGGTCATGTGACATCCAAAAAACACACTGCAACGCTGAGACACGATGGGTACATACCTCACAGCTGACGCCGCCTCAGCGCTCAGCTCAGATCATTTTGAGGATAAACTGTCAGCTTTGAGTCTGTGTAACCGATAAGATGATGAGGCCATGCCTGTCCTGACTGAACGTCAGAGAATGTCGTGTAATTACAGGGTAGAGGCAAAGAATCCTGTCGAGCGGAATGAAATAACTGAAAATGACAACGTAATTAATTTTTGAGGTTTTAGATATTAAACAATAATTTCCCACACCTTTAACTCTGTTTTGTACACACACAAAAAGCCCAAACATAAACCTACCTCACACGTCTTAATGTCCCATTTTGCTTTACGTAATGAGTCAATGTTGTGAGTTACTGATGAATGACTTCCTGAGGACAAAAAAAAGACTGAAATCCATACACGGGTCTGTTTGTACAGGGAGGAGCATCCCTACTGAATTACCAGTTCATTAGAACCCAGCACATATTTTGTTGGTCTTGGTGTGGCACAGGGGAATTCCTGCATGTTCCTGCACTCGTAATATCCTGTCTGCTGGAATTTTTCTTCCCTTGCTTTATGGGCTCATTCAACTTTCTTTCTCTTTCCTTTCGTGTAAAGTCTACAATAAACTAATCTTCATCTCACCATAATAAGGGCTCTGGACCAGGGGCCATCATTACAGGTTATTACACCCATTCATTCTACCTTCAGTTTCGTGTCAAGCGATGCTTATCACGTTTCGTCCTTCTCTACTACACAGTCTGATGCAATCTACTGTAATACATGTGACTGAAGATCAGCCACTGTGGAGTCATTAAGGAATACCATTTAAGAAAAAAGCACAAGGTTATCTCACCAGCTCTTTCCCCCTTAGAGGTCCATCCTATTTATTTTCTAGTTTAGTCATTAGACCAATCTTTGCTAATCGGTTTAACAGTTTATTAAAACATAATTTCATCACCTCATTTTCTACTGATTGTACCACAGTCATGAGTATATAATGAAAATACAGTCTGGAGGAAACGAGGGAATAAAGTCTATAGTTAAAAATCTCTTGCAAGGGATTTAGTCAAACCTTTCTCCAGACGATGTTCCTCTATACGAGGATAAAACACACACAGACTGTCAGCAGAGATTGTCAAAACAGAAATTAGCAAATATAAAAATTTGGGGGGGTTGAAGGTCTGTGTAATGTTATAGTAATTCATTCGTCACATCCCCACACGCCCACTCAGGCAGGTGCTGCTTTGCTTCAGACCCACACTCATTACAGAGAAGCACATCTCTTGTGAAGTTTAAAGATTAGTTCACCACCATCAGATCTTCGGCCTACAGCCAACCACATGTACTTGGGCTCATTCACTCCTTGGCATGTTTTTAAAACATTTTGACTGCATGTCTTTCTGACACCCCAACACAACACAAAAATTACATTTAAATTCCTGAAAAAACTTTTCTTGACTGCTAAAGCACTGAACTCATCATCGGTTCACATGGGGACAAAGCATGTTTGGCTGAAAACAGATTATTTACAGTGAAATAGGATATTGTTGTAAACGACGACGACGACGATGATGATGATGATGATGATGATGATGATGATGATGATGATGATGATGATGATGATGATGATGATGGTGATGAGTAATTTCAAGTCAGGGATAGCGATTCAAGGACTGTATCAGACACAGAATTCTAACCTTTTCAAGACGTAAAAAGTCAGGCGTAAAGAAAAAATTGTGAGTTAACCTATTATTTCAGGTCTGTGAATGCATCAGAGCTATGTCAGTATATTCTTCCATCAGTACACAAGCATAGATTTTTTAAAAATGCTATATTTTGCAATTTCCAAGTGACACGTGGGGCTTGGTTCATCCCCATCCGTCTGCATCCTTGTAGACATTCCTGACAGCGTCTCTTCTCTCTGTCCCTGGCTTCTCTCTGGACAGCTGGGTCTTAAGCAACATGATCCCCGCTCAGCGGTGCAGCCTCCACCGACACGGTGTGTGTACACGGACGGCATGTGTGTGCGGCTGTGTGTTTCCGCTGCGCATGCTTGTCTTAAATGTGAGAGGTGTCACATTCATCAGATTCTCATTGAAAAAAAAAAAAACAGGCATACAAAGACAGGGACTCCGTCTATATTTGGGGGAAAATATCATCTTACTCTGACAAATGTTCAATTTGATTGATGTTGTAGATTTTGTTTTGTTTTTTTAAATACTGTATTCACCAGATGAGGTTTGGATAAACAGGGGACGATTAGGTTGCAAGAAACGTCTCACAAATAAAACATAACGAGCCCTTCCTCACGTCTGTGTTTACTCGTGTTTTGGTGTTTCTAAAACGCGTCGCATGATTCTTGACAAGACATTTAATCAGTCTCACCCTACATGAGCGGAGGCACCGAGGTCATTCCCTGTGACTCAGTAGAAAGAAATGGATGTCTGATCAAAAACAAACACTGTCGTCATAGCAACAGCCAATCGAGAAAAAGGATGCTTTTGTGGGGTAGAATGAGGGGGGAAAAAGTCAACTTTTTTTTATGTGCAAAACGAGACGTGGAAATCAGATGACCTTTAATTGTATGAAGGAATGATAAATACGGAGCAGCGGGAATCTGAGTCCTTTTCTTTCTCCCGGAGACAAATTCTCATGCTGAAAACGTTCAGTTTACCAGGACAAGCTGGTGACTGTGTGTTACCTCAGCTACGGCCTGAGGGTGTGTGTTGGTCTCTGCTCGGGAATGTGCTCAGGTATGCGTTCACCTGAACCATGCGTCACCAGGTGAAATACCTATAGAGCTTCCTTCAGGTAAAACAAGCCTGTGAATAGCACTTTGTTGAGATAATACCATTCCTATGGTTTTAGAAAACATGAACTTTTGTCAAACCAAGGGTTTTCTAAACGGAAGCAGCGTTTGGATCTCAGGGACACATGACGCTAGTCTTGGAGGATTTTAGTGAACTCTGACAGAAGGACAGACGGAGGAAATGATCCAACAAGTTATGGTTACACAAACAAAAAAAATTCCTAAAGCACCTTATAGGGAGTAAAACGACTGCCATATATCTGAGAGATGGCGTGAAGTGAGTCGAGCATTAATGTGTTACTATGCTTGAAGGGTTATTACCCCAGGGCAGCATGGTGGTGTAGCTGTCACCTCACAGCTATAAGGTTACAAATTAAAAAAATTTCTGTGCAGTGTTTGTATGTGCGTACCATTACGGTTGTTTCATCTACAAGAAAATGGATGGATGGAAGTTATTATCATATGAAATGCCTGGACATGTTCTTAACAGGCCACACAAGTTAACCTTTAACATGAATACAGACTTTTCTATCACCTTTCTGTCATTAAATAGCCCTCCACCTTTTTCTGATTCTCATTTTTGTCTCCTTTGTTCCATTCTTCCCTCCGCTCTCCTCCCCAGGACAGGACTTTCATTGTTTCCCTGCACCTGGTGGTCAAACCATTCCACAAAGAAGACGTCATTTGAGATTCACATCTGCATTTCAGAGGGTATGAATATCCTCAGATGTCTTTACAACTGGGAAAGACGTGATTGAGGTTTGTGTGGGAGTGAATGTGAAGAATCTCCACATGACAAAATCGAATCGAGACATGTTTTTTCTGGCCTCCCACCTTTAACTCACAGAACCCTGCTCAGCTGTTGCTCCACACAAACACACTGTCTGCATCACTTCCTCTGTTTACTGGAAAAGCTTCTCAATCCAACACTTTGTGCTGCTGAGTTTAAAAAACTGAAGACTAACAGAAGTTGTATGAGTGATCTGAACACTAATCTCTCATCCTGTTTTTATGGGGTTTATTCTCATGTTGCAGTAAACACTGCTGTCTCCACAGAATGACAGCTTATGGAAGGATGACGCCAAGACGACAAGTATGGCCTGAGTGTGTGCCAGTGCTGCGTCAGAGGATGTTTAGACTGCCTGCCATTGGACTGTGTGTCTTCTCTGTGGTTGGCGGTGTGTGTGTGTGTGTGTGTGTATGTGTGTGTGTGTGTGTTTGTCGCGGTGAGACGCCCTCACAGTTTGTAGCTATACTTAAACGTGGATCAGGATGTCTTTTCTCAGCCTCTGACATACTCTGATACTTCCGGTCATGTCGAGTGTGTCAGGAATCACTTGCTTTGAATAGAATAAGTACCGTATATGCTGGGGACAAAAAGGTGTGTGTGTGTGTGTGTGTGTGTGTGTGTGTGTGTGTGTGTGTGTGTGTGTGTGTGTGTGTGTGTGTGTGTGTGTGTGTGTGTGTGTGTGTGTGTGTGTGTGTGTGTGTGTGTGTGTGTGTGTGTGTGTGTGTGTGTGTGTGTGTGAGATTACAGTGGTGCCAATTTGTGAAGCAGTATTTTTAGACGGGAGGCCGTTCACGCCGGTAATACTCCTCAGATCGTTTTAACCCTTTGATGCGTTCATTGTCATGTGATCCTACTTCAAAGCAGCACACAGCGACAGGATGGGACGGGAGGGACGGGGGGCTATACACTTCATTACTACAAACCCTGAGATTTGAACTTCTGTCACCCCTGACCCCCCCATAATACCCTCGATACTATACAATACAGCTACTAATATGCAGGAGGATATTTTCTATTATTGCGTCCACAAAATTTTCGTGTCTTTCAAGAAAAACATTTATTTCAGCTCAGTTTTAGTTTCAACAATGTGGCTTAAAACTCCTTCTCACAATCACGTCATTCAGGTCTCTTAATTAACCCGTGTTCATAGACTCATTGTTAATTTATTTTATTCATATCTCTGAATCTTACTTCTCGTAGAAAAACGTGTATTTAGTGATAATGTAGCATGTATGCTCATGTGACACCAATAGTATTACTAAAACTACAACTATTAACAATAATAAAAGTAATAATGTATTTTATTTATGGCACCTTTCAGTGCCATAAATAAAATACAGCAGGAGGTGTAGTGAGGCTGACGGAGTAATTTTGTAATTATTTTTTGAAAGTAGCTCAAGGAGCTAATCAGTGGTGAGTGGTTGTATTTTCCGTCAATGCTCTAAATGTATAAACGCAGTCGAAACCAGGCCAACATGAACAAAGCCTTTATAGTTTATAACTACAGGTGTCTGGTTTATTGAATTGACCCAAACGAGTCGTTCACCTCCACATTTTCATCTTCATGTAATTACAAACCTTTACAGGCCCTGGAATGTCTTCAGAGAATGACAAAGCATGCTCACAATGTTTGCAGCAGTTATTTAATAGGTGTGTACACCCTGAGTCACATTATCTCCTCTCCAACATGATAACAGGGTGGTAAAGTGAACTTCCGGCTTTCTCTATATACTTTTCTCTATACTGATCAAGACGCTGTACAGGAATCCTTCACAATAACCCAAATATCAAGTCGAGTTTCTTGACACCAAAGTGAGAAGATCCACATTAGATGTTTTAAATGTTTCTTTTACCTGCCACACCTAGAAAGCAGTTACTTGCTCAGAAGGTGTGTTCAAAGGTGCAATCTAAGTGCCGCCAAATACATATGTCCATTTATCAGATATGACTAAAGCCCAAAAACCTTCAAGTGTCAATAAAGTGTTACATTTCACCTGACAGCAGAGGGAAAGGGGACTTTCCTCTCCTCCACTCCCTTTTTGTCATTGTATGTGTGGTATTTACAAAGAAATGTTGCTTCTGAAAGCTGTCTCAGGGTGTCACATATTCCGTTACCGCCAATAATGTTGTAATAAGACGTTTCTAGAAGAATCTCAACAATGAAACGTGGAGAGATAATGAAGTTATGTCAAAAAAGTACGAATATTTATTCAAATAAATACACACTGGACACACAATGAAAATGTGAATAATTTAAACAAGAAATGCTGTTTCCTAGTAAAAAAAAAAAAAAAAAATCACATACTGGAAACAAATAAATTAACGTCATGGTTTTTGGAATCATTCCTCCCAGGACATGTGAAATAGTTTTAACTATTCGAGGGGTTCAGTTCTGTCTCTGTCACTGTGGATCAGTTGTCCCCCCCCTCTCTGTTCAGTTCAGTTCCGAATAATCCTTCATCTCTGGACCGGGTGACCAAGTCTTGCTTTTGGTCCGCGTATTATTTCTTTATGGTCCACATAGACACTAAGGAAATAAAAACAAGCCAACAAGTCATTAGTCTTCAGGTTTCCCCATTGCGCCCCGCCACAGTTAACTTTCACCAATATTTTGTATTTATATCTTGTAAGCTATATGTTATGGTATGTCCCTCACCATATTAGGAGCGGCCGACAGCCGGGGCCCCCGCAGCCCTTCAGGGCGCCCTCGCCATGCGCCTCTCCTGCTGGCCGGGCGACGCGCTTTCGTCCTGTCGCGTTTTAAAGTCCTGGATGGCCTTTCTGTTCTGGTAGTCAATCAGCGCCATGGTGATCACTGCATTCCAGCAGTTCTCTTCCCCAGAGCACCTGAAATCGATCTCTTTATTGTCTGTGGTCACGATGGTGAAGTAGACGAATTTGCCGGTGCGCTCCACGCAGTCCACTTTCTTGATGGACTGCAGCTTGAGCTCCTTGCCCTTGGAGCGCTTCTGCGTGTCGGCGTAAATGTTCAGGCTGTCCGGGGTGAGGACGCACGTCTTCCTTTTCCAGAACTGAAGGAGGTTGTCGCTTCTCTTCTCCAGCTCTCCCTCCTTCAGGACCTGGCTGATCTCCTCCGCTGACATTTTCATAGTTTGCGCCGGGCAGGTTTGTGGTCAGCCTGCGTTTCTGCTGCGCCGTCCGAGGATGGTGCTTCTCCCTCCGCGATCCAATACTCCAGGGTGGCGTTGTGAATGAATGGAGGTAGCCGAGGACTTTTATAGTCCTCTCTGGCCCCCGCCCTTCCTACTTGACGTCAGATGATTTGGGAATGCATGAACAGTTGCCAGTGGAGTAATTCTAAACTGTGTGGGCGGAAACTGCTGCGCATGCGGGGGGTTGTGGGTGGAGGGGGGGTAGCAGGGGAAGTCGTACGTGGACCTAATTAAATTGCCAACATGTTAATTACTAACCCACATCCTGCTGAGGAGCTTAGTCCAAATATTTGCTCACTTTGCAGTGATTCAAGCTGAGGTTGTAAACTGTGCGCTCTGCGTGAGTCGAGTCCACGCGTAAAAATCACAGGCATGCCCTGTTCACCAGGGAGGTCGTTGTTCTTGTCATGTGTTTTTTTTTTAAAAAAAATCTATTTATTTATTTACTAACTAGCATTCGTGATACTGATCTTTGCGTCTGGTAATTCATTCTCTTTGTAATCCTTCATTCCGTGCCACCAGGCTCGCTGGTGATTATTTAAAACAGGACACTTCAGACTAAACCTGTTTCAGCTGAGTGATGTTCTACATGCGTGATGCTGCCCTTGTCTGGAAGTCGAGCTGACATTCATCAAAAGCTCACAGTCATAGGTTCCATCTGTTAAGCTGACAGTTTGTGAGCTGTAACAAGAGGAGATTAAGTTATAATGTACTGAATGCTCTGAAATTTGTTCCTCTTCACAGCCTAAAATAGATGTAGCAGGATCGTAATAGTGTTTGAACCTTAACTGAATTTGCAGGTTGTCTCATGTTGAATAGAAAAATATTTGAAGGTGGAAGGAGCTGAAACTAGAAGCTTCAACACGCTTCTCCTAGTTTTGTTTTTTTTAAAAAGCTTTTTACAAGAAATAGCAGTGATTGTAAACACATACAAAAATGTTCCCATCTGTCACATCATATTATTTTATCTCCCTCAAACTAAAAGTAGTCTGGATATTTTTAGCATGCAGGAAATCCTGTGAATGAATGTGTTGACAGAAGGAGTCAAATAAACTCTTTCTTAGTGGTTCTGACGTGGTTCGGAAACATAAACTAAACATGTTAAGTTGATTTCACCTAAATGTTTTTAGACAAAGACATCACAGATTAGTTGTTCAAGTGATGAAATAAGGATAGAATAAGAAAAGCAAAATAAAGTCTGTCCAAATGTTTAGTCACATGACTTTGATGCAATCTGATGGGACAGTTAAACATTTCTCACTTCAAGGCCGTGAGACACAGATGCTGTCCAGCTTCCACCTCTGTCTGCCTTTTACGATTCCTCTCTCATGGATTCTTTGGAAACAAAGAAAAATAAATATCATTGTTGTCTTTATCATTTTCAGCACAAACATTCATAAGTACCCATATTATTCAAATCACTTTGTGTCTCCATAGGAAAGCTGGAGCAAACCACCCCTAACTCTTCACACATCAATGGATCACACACACAACTATTTCAGACTGCGTTAGGTGTGGCCATGGTGATATTTAAACTGAGGGGACCACATGTGTCTCAGCTTCTGGTTTATGAAGAGTTGCATCATGGTCTCACAACCGAACCCTATGTGGGTGTTTCTTTGGCAGTGTGTGTGTGATGTGTGTGTGTATAGGGTTTATGTGTGCAGAGTTCTTGTGGAGGCTCCCAGACATGCCCAGGCAGTGACTAAGCATGTGGTGGGGCTCCTTACTTTGGAAACGTTGGCTTGCCAAAGGATATCAGGTGTGTATGTGGGATGGAGTGTATGCACATGTGTGAGGATACATTTGTTGTGTCTATCTAAGTGTGTGTGGATCATAACTGTCTTCCTACAAAGACTTTTGAAGATTAACCTATCCTACGTAGGAGGTTTTTTTTGACGATAACATGTGTTTCTGAGGCCTTGAACTTGTTTGTTAATGTTTTTTCCCAACATTAAGATGGAAAAGTTCACAAACTTTATCTGGAGATGTTATGACAAATTCAAGTTCATTTCAGTGCCATCCTGTTTGCTCAGACAAAACACAACCTTTTAAAGACACACAAACACAGAGAGAGAGGAAGTAAAATAATGTGTCAGATTTGTTTTATAAAACAAAGCGATAAAATGTGAATCACGGAGCAACAAGAAGCAAGAACGTGTTGTCCTTTTTACCTTGTTTACTTCAGTGTAAGGATGTTTTTCAGCCATGGGCACAAAGGTGTGACAAGACAGCAGGTAGAAGGACCAGAAAAGCCCAGTTTGTCAGTCGTGTCGGGGCATGAAGCTGCTGAGTCTTTATTCTGAGTCACTGCATGCAAATCTCATAAATACAGAGGGAACCCTTTTAAAAGCAGTCTTTAGATCTATGTTATTTTTGATAGAAATACAAGATTTGGGGTGTTACGTACATAAAACAGGACTGCATAATTTTGTCACACAAAATACAGCAACTTTATTAAGATTATTTAGATTTTTACTTAGATTAGGTTTGACTAAAAAAAAATTGTGCAGATTATACAGCGATGAGCTGTCTTGACTCTGATGAAACAAGTACCAGTTTACTCACACACTGATTGATCCACCATGTAGTCACTGAGTCTGGTGTCTCAGCACAAAGCAGTGAAATAGTCTGAAGTTTCAAACACAGTTCTGGACCCGTGGTCGCTCCTGTCCCTCATCTAGGATGTATCCACATATTAGAAATCAGCTCAGTCCACAGAAGGCAACCTTGAAGGGACAACTTCAAGCTGTTGCAGGTCCTCCTACAAATATATTCCATACAATAATGACTTGTCTGATTAAAATACCGTCAAATCTGTTGATACAAGGAATACCTAATCTAATTGTGGTTAATAACAACTGATTAATATGATGAACTTTATTGATTTAATAAAGATATTAATTTTGTGTTAACTGTTAAATCTTTCCTCAGTGAACTATTCATAGTCAAACAAACAATGGGAACTGTCTGTGATCAGCCGCTGACAAGTACAGCACAGCAAACAGGTAACAGCTGCATACTGTGACACATTTATGACTTTGGCTGTCACACACACACACACAGACACACACACACACACACACACACGCACGCACGCACGCACGCACACACGCACACACACACACACACACACACACACACAAAGATACTTCTTTGGTGACATGCCCTTGTGATGAGATCCAGAGCTATTTGAGGCATTGTTTCGATAAGCCCTGTGCGTGTGTGTATGTCTTGTGTGTTTGTGGCCATGCTGGCATTCAGCAGCGTGGGAAAAAGAACAAATGGCTGATGAAGGCAGCGCACACTCAAATACAATGCTGCAGGAGGAACTGCTGGAGAACAGTGAAAAGAGACAGGGTCGGTGTCAGACACTCGCTCCTGTCTCATGAGAAACTATACATGAAATATATGCATGTAAAACACATGATTACAAGCAGAAGACCTGAACTGAGGAGCCTACATGAAAAGTAAAACACAGAATATATTATGTACACTACTATCATTAGTGCTCATTATGGAGAATGGCCTCTGCACGAGCATCAGTTAGTCTAACGGTTCCTTGTTTTAGGACCAAACAAAAGGAAGTTAATTTTAACACTAACAAAGATGCATTGATCTTTGTTTGATAATCTTATATTTTATTATCTCTGCTGAAGAGGTACTGTATTTCTGAAACACAAGCTACATACAGTATGTATTTTGAAAACTTTTTTTTTTTTTGAAAGGTAAGGTATGGCTCGAGGATTGATCCATTAGATTTTGGTGGTGATCTGGATCATTACAGCCTCATGGAGCACAGCATGCCATCTCCATTACACATTTTCTTAGAAAAGGGGGATGTCTCATACGGAGACTGGGTTACAGCCACAAATTGTGCTGATTTAGTTTGGAGTTAAGCTGGTTGAATCTTTAAAGTAACTGAATTCTGAAGTAAACTTTCACTGCTGAAACTTTGTTTTTCTTGGACACCACTCAAAATAATGACACAAAACCCTAGTGGAAGGTTTTCATGGTCAAGGAGTTACATGTTGAGATGTACCTATCAACTTTGGCGTTGTCTGAGTGGTGTCTAATTTTAAAATGCAATATGTCAAAGTGAAAAAATCTCATTAAAATCACTGACAGACAGTGCATTAAAATTTTAATTAGTTACATTCCCCCTATGTATTCATGTGTCTGGTATGTGTTTCCAGAATGCTGCTCGAGCAGATGAAAAAAGTTATAAATGTAATGTCTCTTTAATCACAACTGTAATTGGTGCGGCTCATGAATCGATCAGAACAAAGGTCTGCTTAAATATCACCCACAACAAAAACCACATGAAGACAGTCATGTGACTTTAATGAGATGTGAATTCACTTCCAAGTACTTCACATTTGCCAGCTTGATTCTACAAAGAATGGCAGGTATGCAGATCTTTGATCCTTCTTCATGCCAGGAATGCAGTGTTCACATTACTGTCAGCATGGCTGCACTGTAATTTAAGTGATGAACCAAGAGTTTCCACTGAACCTAAGCTAATCCATGCAGTCGGGCCATGGAATTGACAAGAAAACTTGCCATTGAGATCTCAATTCAATGACTAAAAGAATTGTGTAAATAAATGTTTATCCATCTTGATGTGCAGAAACAAGGTAGTCAAATGGTAGAACAATCACTCCCTGACAGATAATTCACATAAAAACAAAAGAGATGCAGAAAAGATCATGAATTAATCAGGATATTCTCCAGAATGTTTGCTCATTTATGTAATATGAAGTATTCAACAGGTTTGATGTGGACTAAAGGTCACTCAAAACCAAGTCGTTAGATTAAATTTAACAATGATCTTTGAAATAACCTCAAAGGTATATGATGCAGTATTTCAGGAGTAGTAAGAAAATGTATAATTCTTAGTGTAAAAATCTGTCAGAGTCATTTCTACCTCATAGAAACATAGAACATTTACATCTATTCAAATCAGTCTCGCCTGAAATTGTTTCACTTTCTAAAACCTGTATGAAACACAACTCCTTGTCATGTGTGCTCCAGGTCTGAAGGACAGGTTTCTCTGTGCTCAGAAGTGATTCAGATTGTCTTCGCCACACCTAGTTCCTGTTCATTCTTGAGTCATTCATAAATCTAGACAGAGGTGTGCAACCCTGTTGCTATGTTGGGACTGGGTGTGAACCTTGCTTTCTCACACACAGCTAGCAGGCAGCAAAGTAACCGGTGATAATGCAATAAAGCCAACAAGATTAGCTTGGTAGTAGTGACCATTGTTCACAGTCATTCACGTTGAGCACACAGAGATAAACATGAAGGGACAAAATGCCTCTGGTTGACTTTGACTTAGCAGATTGCAAAATCAGTTCTGCACTCGGTGACTTTTGAAGGACATTTCTTATATAGCTCCGTCTAATGTTTCTTCAAATGGGGTTTTACTGAAACTCAGTGGTCAGCTCAGGTGTCATTCCACACCCTTGTTTTACCGAAAACATTCTACCCATGCTGCTTTTTTTCTTCTTTTCTTCCATGGATTGCATTTTGGAGAACAGCTGCCAAAGTCCCTCCATATTTCCATCACTGGAGGGATTTGAAACTAAGTTGGCCTGAGATGATGGAATATTGTGAAGCCTCAGTGTCAGTTACAGCTCTGTTTGGTCTCCTGGAGGAGGTAGTGCTCCGAGTTTCTCACGAGTGTAACACAGTGTGTAGCAGGTTCTGGCTCCTTTTCATCACAATCGGCCATTCGTGTGCTGAACTTGATACAGTCCTTTGACAGTTGTCGGTGGTACAATTATGTTTCTTTTTTTGCGGTAGTGTTTTTAATTTTATTTTTGCCATGTCTGATTCAAATATTAAATAATGAACAAAACGTTTGTTAATATCCTCATTCAACACAAAAAACATGAACACATTTGCGCACAAACAGTGATGACTTTCACTTCTCTGAACTGTTCTACTAGTTAATGTATTTTATTTCTAGCCTAGTCTGTGCTTCAGTAGTCAGGTTTGAACTTTATTACCATCATGAAAAACAAAACAAAAAATCACTTGAAGTTATGTGCAAATTATCGTGGGAGATGGTATACGTGGCCTTTGCAGTGGGATCCTATTTCCAGGACAAAGAGCAGCCAGTCCAGTGCGAAATCGTCATGACTACCGATGTTGTGGAGCAATCAAAGAGTGGGTCCTTCTCACTTATTATGAATTGAAGAGGTTTTTCAAACTAATGAGTTCTTTCTCACACTGTGTCATCAACTCATTTAGCTCAGCGGACCGACACCAACAAGCAGCATAAAGCACCTCTCTTTTCCCATCTCAAACAGCTTCCGACTGGGAGAAGACGACACAAAAGATCTCATACATTCACGGATTTGTGTGTATGCTCACGTAGATGTGGATGTCTGCCAGGAGAACCTTGGGGCCAAGAGAGTGGGTGCAGCTGCAGCTGGGTGAAGATGGCTTTACCTCACCCTTCTGCTGAATGAGGTTAGGCATCATTCAGGGATAATCCCAGCAGAGGGAATGCCATTGTTTGCTGTTACTTGAGTCAGGTGCACAAATCACGTACACTGTAATTATTTCCACACACTTATATAACTAGGTACAGTATGCTGAAAGGGTAGATGTACAAACTGTAGCAAAAATAAAATAGCATCAAAATGTACTTCAACCATTTCCATTTTTAGTAGAAAATACTGTGTGAACAGAACTTGTTCTGAGGAGCAAAATTACCAACGCTAGACTTGAATTAGCATCTTTTAGGCTGTGATTAAGAGCCAGAAGTGTTGACAGCAAACCAGTTCTCGTCATGATCTGATCAGACCTCTGCTTTCTCACACTGTAGCATGTTGTCACCTCTGTCCTCATGAAGATGGATGCAGAAACTCGCACTGCCTTTAGTGCTGCTGGATAAGGTGCCAGGATAAGAAAGTACCGTCTTTCTGCATTTCAGAAAATTGTTTGCTGGGGTAGTGTCGCTGTGCTCCTCCAGAAACTTCAGAGCGCTGGACTGTTATCTACGATCATGCCTAGAAGGGTTCCACTGTAGTGTAAATACTTCATTTATCTATAAGGCAGAGTTGCATGATGTTGGGCAGACTCTCAGCAAATTCCTCCTGTCACAAAGTTACCATGTGTTCTAGAGGAAAAGGGTCACTTCCTGCGCTGTCAGACCATTTAAGACCACATGCTTTGCACTTTACTCCAGCTAATCATTTTTAAAGTCACCTGATCCCTAATAACAAGCGTGTGTGCTGCTATTCAGTGGCCACTCACACTGTGCCATTGTCAACAGGCTGTTCATTCAAGCTACAAAACTAGGGAAGCAAATCAGCAGATGTGACCTAAACCAGTAGACGTTTCAGAATACAAGCTCATGTGTAAATACATAGTTCCATTTCAGGGTCCTGGTAATGTTAACTAAATCAAAACACAGTATTTTTTCGTAATACCTTTTTGTTTTGTACCGCATTATGCAGAACTAGAAAGCAAACATGGTCAAAAACTACAGCTGCACAGATTGGTAACTTTTTCAGTAAAACTGGACAAGAGAATAAAGTTGCGATGTAAAAAAGACAACACACATTTCCATGTCGCACAACTTTAATAGAATATTATAACTAACTGTACAAGTTGAAAAGAAATATTGCGAAAGTAACAAACTGAATAAGAACCAGTTAAGGCCATTACTAGCACACGGTCCAATGTGGTAGATTTGAAGACGTCAACCGTGGCTCAGAAATCTGTTCAAGATCTACAATCGTTCTTAAAAAGACAGTGGGTGGGTATTACTTTGATGTGACCGCTTTTGCTGATCTGTCACCGAGAATCCAAATGACCAGCGTCCAATCGACGGCCAAAATCCAAGTGCAGTACTGTATATAAAATACATTGGCAAACTTTACTTTCCAGACATTCTATTGAACCATTAGACTTACAGAATAGTTATAGCATCTTATAAATGCAAAATTAAGTAACACTGTTAATGTCAATTGGCAAATAATAATAATAAAAAAAAAAAAAAGGACGATGTGTTGTTTCTCATTTTGGCTTGCTGAGTTTTACACTCATTCCGAAAACCCAACACGTGTTCCAATCACAGCCCTGAAATATTTGTTAAGTATTACAAGTCATAATAACAAAACAAAAAAACATAAAAAAAAACACCAGAAGAGATTGCAGGTTAGCCAGTAGCTTGACTGTCATCTTTTAGAGGCACACACTGCAAACCGGACGTGATATGTGGGTTAAGGAAATCCCAACACGCTGAGATCAAACTACAAAGAAAGCAGCGTCTATTTTCAAAACTGCCATGATTGTAATTATTATCTCCATTAGCACAATTTTGAAGGGAATTTAATAGATAATGGCGCAAACAAACAAATATCTGGTGACCCGACCCGTGTCACAGGACCTGAACGTGTCCACTCAAGTGCTCAGTTTAAATGCTTAACATAATTTCATTTTAAATATAAAAAAAAAAGTTATGGTTAATCCTAAATAAGATTTAAGCCAATAAGAATGAGCCTATTCATGCGGCTGGGCCTTCATGACTCCCCAAATGCACCACTTAATACAGCTGTATGATAGCAGAATAAATAGTTCAATGACATGTCAATGAACATTTAATAACTAAATTCAAAATGATACATTGCAATAGCTCTTTAGAACATTATGATAAAGAAAAACACCGCAGCAACCCCAGTGAAAGATTAAGTCTAATGTTTTCAGCAGTTTCCTGGTAAACTTGCACTTCCTATGTTGACATTAAAAAACCCTGAGTAACTGATTTGTTTCACAAAAAAAAAAGAACTGTTCCTTTCATATTTGTTGTTGTTCTGAAGTTCATGGCAGTAGTAACCGACTCCATATTTACATAAGAAGAGGACTGTCTCGATGTGATACCATGACATTTTAATTGGAGTCAAGTAATTTCACACTGAATTTTAATGAAGCCAACTAAAAAGGACCGAAATGGATGCAAGACAAAAGAAAAACAATTCATGCACATAGTAAAACGCAGTTTGCTTCGTGTTCTATTGCGGTCAAACGGGAGTTCATAGAAGGACAGAGCCTGCAAGAGTAGAAGGGCTTGCTAAGAACTGATTTGATGGACAGCAGGTCTTCACCTCCTATGATCACCGATGGTTACTGCTGTTTGCATTCAGCAGGCTGGGGTTGTTCTTTCTGTGGAGAGGAGAGACAACAAACAACATTTCAGAAAATCAAACAAACAAAACCCAGACAGCTAATGAAGCCACTGGGCAGCAGGCTAACGAAGAATTTTTTACCTGGTTTGTTACAATGAGGAGAATGTTAGAAACCTGAGATAGAACTACAGGAAGAACAACCAACAAGTACCAAAGAAAGACAGGGAGAGCACATAGTCTCTAAATACAGTAGCAGGAAGACGAGGTCCTATACCTTTGGGAAAACCAAAGATGTACAGAAAGAGAAGGACAGGCAGCCAGAGTGATAAACTGAGAAGTATAACACATATGGGACCCAGTCTTTTGTCTCCCTTACCTAGAAATGCATGTGGTGAGAATGACAGATTATGCCTGTAATGGAGGGGATTCCAGGGGAGGGAGAGATAACAATATGCAGAAGTTGAATCGTCACATTCATAAACGACAGTGAACAGTGAATTGTTAATGAAACGCTGAAGTCCTGTAGAAAAATAAATAACTAAACAGGTATAGAGAAAAAATCAACACAACGAGCCACTGATGAAACTCATTCACAGACGAAGCAGCGTTGTTGGTCATTCCTGGTAAAATTGTCAATGACCCAATAACTCAACCTCAACCTGAAATAGCTTGCAGTGGATAAACTCAGCCTAACCAAACCACACCCATACCCATGGCTCTCCTATTCATTTGTATCCACCAGTTTGTGAACAAAAAAAAACACTCAAGAAGCTTGTCGTTTGAAGAATCTATAGTCTGAGAATGTGTGGGCTAGAGCTAGAAATCTGAGATGACATTAATGTGGTTTGATTAATGTTGTAAGGAACTCTCAATAGTTCTCTCATTAATGAAAAACATACAATAAACCCAAAAACTAAAGGATTAGCGAAGAAATACTCTGAACTGACTACCTGTATTCAGGGTCCTTGACATCTGAAGCAGCTTAGTTAGCAATACAGAATATCCCACAACATGTTGCTGGATGAAAACCACTGGTCAAAAACTTTAAAGGCCAATTTTGTTTGAATTGTGTCAAATGTTTGAAAATTCATGTCCAGAGAATGGCCATGACCAAACCAGGTGAAAATATAAGAACAAGTCTTCTCTCCAAAGTTCATGGCCACAGCTTGGACCATGAACTGGTACAAGCTGTGGCCATGAACTGTGGAGACAGAGGCATCTACCTCCATGGCCAGATTGAGTGCCAATATATAATCTTGGAAAAACAACTAAGCTTTGTTCTATGCATGATTGTCAAGTTCAGTTTAAGTATTGGTTTAGTTGTCTAAAAGTCTGGGCATTTTATTATAACACCACGAAAAAGACAAATTCAACGCAAACTGTTGACATTACAGCCATGTGGTCTGCACACATTTAGGCATCCACAAAATACAGAAGTTTGTTTATGATGAGATGAGGACCAGATAGTCCAGCGGTCCCCAACCAAGGGGTCATGACCCGCTACCAGGCCGAGGGCCATTAGGTACCGGGACGAACAGAACGGACGCTCAATCAGTAGTCAGAGCAGAAAAGAATTCACACTGACCTTGGGGTCAAGCTCTCCCTCATCCTCATCATCTTCACAATCCTCATCTTGTTCCTGAGACACAAAGGGAAAACGATTAGATATCAGTGAAATGTAGATCAAACTCAGAAGGCACGTGCATCGATAAATACTCACTTCTTCATCTCCCTCTTCTAGCTCCTCTTCATCAAACTGCAATAACATAAATCCACAATGAAAACATTACAATGGTACAGATAAGAAACAACTAAATAATGTATTGACTCCTCTAGATTGCAAAACATCCCATATTGCGTTTTGTGTTTTTTTCTGTGATCAAGAATAACTCCTCTGTTCACTTTAGCAGCAAACACTTACACTGTCATCTTCTAGCAAGGCGTCTCCAGTGAAATATAGTACTGCTCTCGGAACTATTCTTTCACGGAAGAAATGACCAATCTCGAAATCTGTAGCAAGGGTGAACTCAGACTCTTCATCCTACAAAACAAAAACAAAAAGCAGCCGTTTCATCATAGCTATGAATATGATTGGGAGGGAAAAGAAGATGCAATACCATACATAAAAAAAAAAACATGCATTACTACTCACCATGTCTTCATCTGGTGAAGCTGAAAGAGAAGGGACAACTTTTAAAACACTGCATCATAAACTTTTAAGACTAGAGGCAATTACAGACCGTATTTCTTTTTTAAACATGCCACGTAAGCTCCCTTTGACAGGGTCATGATGAAACCACATAATTCCTTCAAAAATTCCCTTTTCAGTTAAATCAGTTTCATTTAAGTCTACCATCTAATCTGTCAATAGTGAAACACAGAAATAATTATTCTGTTACAACCCTATAGACTGAATAGTTTTACCAAACATGCGCTCTTTATGTTCACATGACCAATGAGGGATGCTTACATGAATGGATGTCCAAAACCCCACACCAAAACACACTCAGTGCTATTTGCATTCACTAATCATATACCAGAGGCAATGAGCAAACCAGTAGGACAAATATTTGCTTAGGCAATGAGTGATCAGGTCAACTTCACAATGTCACTATGAGTCCAGGCATGTCTGTCAGGTAAGTCAACTCCAAAAACAAAGAACACAGTCATTAAAATAAATGTCTATGCACCATAATTTACCCATTCTTTGAATAGGAATGACTCATTTTAAGATGCATGACTTATGACACCCACTGCTGTACTAAAAACCTGACAATGTCTGGAACAACCTCAGGATCATCTTCAATGGAGGGAGTGGCTGTCACCAAATGTCTTAATACACAGCAAACTAATGGCCAGTTATTCACTTTAACATGTTGCCTTGCTGTAGCTACATGTGCAATAACACTGTAGTTGTGATTCTCTCATTTATTCTTTTGCGAAAATTTGAGATGTCTACTCTTAAAAATAAAAATACTTACAAACTTTTCTTTTTTTACCAAGGTAGCATCCGTATTGTTTAATTCAATGTTTACTGCCACATTATCACATAAACACTGTGTAAACAACAGACTTCCCTCAATACATACAAAAGACCAACTGTACACTGTCAGTATAAGACTTTGGCGCCACCTGCTGTTCAACTCAGCGTACTGCGATAAAAAAAGATTGCCAGCATTCTTAACATGTTGAGATGAAGTGATTCATAGTGTGTTCAAGAGGTTTGGTTACACATAACGTATACAAATAACTAAATTGTTGAGAGCAGTGGGATTAACTGCTCTGAATGTCACATTTAAACAGCTGGAAACCTAAATTACATTTTCTGTTCTCACCTTTGACAGGATTAAAGAAGTTGAAGAAGGAATCATTGGGGACTTGTTTGGTTACAGTGCGGACAGTGCCACGGCCTTTATGCTTCTGCTTCTTCTTTATGATTTTCACTGTAACGTCTTTCCCTTTATGCCAGTCTATCTGGCAACTACAAAAAGTTGTAGAAAAAGGGGGGAGAGATGCAAAGAATTTAAAGTTGAAAGAAAAGCAAACTGTAGATATGTAAGGATGTAAAGTCAGGAGAGAAAAACTTGTCAGACTGAACAGAAACCATTTTACAAACTACTGTACACAGACTACTTTATCCAGGTCACATTTTCATGCCCATGTTTGTGGACTTTAGCTCTTACCCTTCACAGTCAATTATCTCTGGCCCTTCAAATGAGAAAGGTTCTGAAGCTTCTGGCTCAGACCTCATCTTGTAGACTTTAGTGAGGACTGCATTATTGAAGTAGCCATTAGGCTCAAAGTGGAATTCTAATGTGAAACTCTGTGGGAGAAAGAACAAGAGATTAATATTATTTCACTCAGCTTTTCAAGATGAATTTTGCTTATTGATTTCAATTGATAAAGTCATTATCAGTAGATGATAATACTGACCATTGGCTGTCCAGGCTCCGAAAACTTCACCTGAATATCCTTCAGATGTTTCAGAATAGGCTCGTCATGTTCCTGGCATCACAAAGTACAAGCAGACACAAACAGCAATAATTACAAATGAGGTGAAACATTTACAGGATATGATAACATATAAAGCATTTAAATTTACCTGTAGCATGTCATTGAGCATGTCCACATTCTTGAATATAGTGATCCAGAAGTCAGGGATGCCTTTTGGATCTTCCTCTGGCATGGCTTCCTCTTTCTTGGCCTCTTCAATTGTAGCTTTTTTCTTTACCTCAGCCTACAGCCAGAGACACATTTAAGATTTACAGGAAATATAAAATGAATGTAAGGAGCAAGTCATAGGTCAGCCTTGGGGGAAGAAAGTGCTAAAGAACATGAAGAGAGAGAAAAGACAGACAAAAGGGTTCCCATATTGACATTAAAACAGTATTATAATTACATATTATTGTTGAAGTACTACCTCATTATGTATATGTACTTTTTGTGGCACATTTCTCTAATTCAAATCCAAAATTATGCAAACTCAAACACAATTATAAACTATGCATGGCTTAGAGAAATTCAATTAATATTTTTTTTAACGAGGAGTCACAGAAGAAGTGAAAGGCAAACACAAAAGGAGACACAGAATATCGTAGACTCATAAGGAAGTGCAACACTTAAGCGGATACTCAAGTACTACTGGTTGAAGAGAAATTTAACATGGAAGTTATGAAGCACTCCCATTTGCTATAACTTCTTTCAGGAAAGTTAAGAATATTAAATTACGTTTGCTGGGTCATCCTCTTCCCTTCCAAGTATTTTACATGGCAACAAATGACCAAATGTCTGCCACACATGCACAGCTTATCAACTATCAAGTGAACCTAAAAATAGTTCTCGAGGACATACTAGATAACCATCAAACTGTTTTGCCAACCTATGCTGTAAAACTGGTAAGTGTTACAGCAATAATTTTTACCAAGCTCTTCCGTGAGGAAACATACCAGTATTTTCTGTCTAAAGAAGTAACATCAGTCCTACAGCCAGCAGTTATAAATCCTGGAGATTGTTACTAAAACCATGTTTTCGATAAACCCATTTTTACCTGCTTGACACAATCCAGTTGAACTACATTTCCAAACAATTCTTTTTGATTGACAGTGCATTTCTCTACACTTACGGCTAGCTCCTCCTCTTCCTCTCTGTCACTGTGCCACTCACACTCTTGGTCTGTGGGTTCCACCGTTCCTGTGACAATGTCTCGTCTCTGTGACATACAAACATTTTGGCAAAGTCTTTCAATTTAAATAAGGATTTGGTCATCAAAGCATGAAATATTGGTACATTAACAACTATTTACTCAATAAGTTTGGATATTTTCAGCTTGAACACTAAAATCAACACCATTTGAGACACACAGACATGCACATACACACACAACAGACAGGTGCAGGAAGACTACAGCTGCCACTCTTCAGTGAGACTCAGAATGGCTGAGTTCTTGTCACTTGCTCTGCAAATAGCCTTGACTGACAAAAGAACAGTTGGCTATTCGTTGTGGCAGTTTTCAATTTAGCCCCCCAGGATCTATGTTCACTGACCTCAGATTGAACACAGTGATATTTTTCAGTACCCATCAATGCAAACATAAGGCATTCATAACTACCCAATCTCTTAAAAATAAGAGATCTCATTTTATTGTTTGTTTTTTTTAGTCTTCACTCTGTTAACCAATAACAAATCTATGCATTTGTCATTAGTGTTAAGTTCAACAACAGCAACAAAACATTAATACTATTGACTATACCTTCTCCAACAATGGCTCATAGATGGCAGCATACTTCCTCTCTAGCTCATGGACTTCTTCATAGAATTTAGCCTCTATGTTGGTACACTGCACCTGCAGCCTTTTTAAGGCATTCACTCGCCTCTTCACTACTTTGGGAAGCATGCTATTAGAGATGAGGAAAAAAAGAATATTTATTAAAGTTATTATACATTATACAAGTTAAACTCTTGTCCTCAACCAATTCTCATATAATATTTTAAACTATACTTAACTGGTTCTTCATACGAGAATTCGCTTATACACAGTACCACTTCAAGTAATATTGAACCATGTTTGAAGTCACTTTGGTTATTACTTTTAGGCTAGTTTGGAAGCTACTATTATCATCTAAGGTGGCAAGGGACAAAAATATCCACATATTATTGACAACCATGACCAAAACATTTATCATCTTCAAAAGGCTAATGTGTGCACAGAACAAATATTTTAATGTCAAAGCAACATTCACATATGATGTTAGCTACAAATTGTAGTAAAATACAATAAGATTTTAAAATTCCTGGCACCACTGTTCCAGTGTCATCTTAAGCTTCACAGGCAAATTATATGACAGCATCATGTACTTACCTAAATATTTCATTACCATCGCCTTTTGACACAAAACACAAACATTGTAAAATGATCAAGCTCTCACCTTTCCATGAGCTGAAAATGGGCAGGTCTGTCCAACTGCCCACCTGTATTTTGCATCCCTTGATCTTTACCTACCCAACCAATAAATAACAAACTTAGGTACAGTTTTTACATTATTGTTATACAAACTGCTTAATAAAATGGCAGAAACTCATGATTTTATAATTCTTTGATTTGATAATGACTGAGATGTGGCTTACTATACACTTAACATAACAGCACTGCTAAATAATATGAAACCTGTAAAGTTCTGTTTTTTGGGCTATGCCAAGATTAATAAAGTCAAAATTGGGGCGGCAGTGTGGCACAGTGGTAGAGCAGGTTGTCCAATGTTCCTAAAATCAGCTGTTCAATTCCCACACCAGCTCAAAAAAACACGCTGAGTGTGAGCTGAAAGTGGGAGGTGTCAGCTCACACTCTGGAACACTGCCGTGGCGCCCTAGAGCAAGGCACTGCCCCCCTTTACAAGTTGCTCATTTTGGGGCGCTGCCACTCTACCTCCCTCTGCATGCCTACAGGCCCCCTTGTGTGTATGTGCATGTGCTACAGGGGCCTGTACAAACTAAGGGGCAGCAGTGGCTCAGCGGTAGAGCAGATGTCCTGTAGACAGATCGCCCCAACCATCGGCGGATCGAATCCTTCTCCCGCCAGGACATCTTCGGAAGGAGTGTGAGCTGACGGTGGGAGGCATCAGCTCACCTCCCAGCCACTGCCGAGGCGCCCTTGAGCAAGGCGCCGTCCCCCCTACAAGTTGCTCAATTGGGGCGCGTTCCTGAAGCCGCTGCCCGTCACTCTGCCTCCCTATGTGTGTTGTTTGATGTGTGTACTAACTGCATGCTTACAGGCCCAGGCCCCCCTGTGTGCTATGTTTCACGGGGCCTGTGTATACACTGATTGTCATAAACTAACACAAAGAACATGTAAAAATACCTGAGTGACAATGTAATTTTCCTGCGGGGCTTAATAAAGTGTACTTCTTCTTCTAACATGTATGCACGTGTTTGAAGTACTCACTAACAGGAGTGCACTCTTAATTTACATTTGAGGATCAGATTAGTGTATAAAATAAAAGAATTCAGTCACAACTGTTGAACCAACCTTCATAACACTGTCTAATTTAGTATGGAAAGTTAAATTAAAATTCGTATTCACCTTTAACTGCATCCATTACCAAGTGGCAACTCCTTCCTGTGATGGAAAGACAGCAATTATTCAACGTGTGCACATCGGTAATCAGAGTCTGACTATAGAATGAATTGGATGAAGGAGTGTACTGTGTTGAGTTAAAGTTTTGCCTAGCACTTAGTAATGTCTGCATTGCGTTGTCACAAAGTCAGCAACATACAACAGTAAAAACTATACTTTCACTTTAGATAAAAAGTGGCAGGAAAAATAAGCCAGAAGCAAACCAGTTGAGCTAACTTTGATCACCAGGAACGCTCGTGTTGAGCGAGCGCAGGCCGATGACGCACTAACGTGCTAATGCCAGCAGTGCTAGCCTATGACAACTAGCGTTAGCGACTCTCCATTTCCAAATAAATAACCATTGTCGCTGCTGACAGTTTCACACCGTTAATGATTAGATATTATCAAAGTTAACAAACTCGTTTTTTCGTCGCTATATTGATAAGCAGACAATGACTACTAAGTATGGGCGGTGCCAAGATCTGTCAGCAGCTAGCCGGGGCTAGCTAACCAGCACCAAATATAACCAACGTGCTACGAACAATGCTTAAGCTAACAGAACGTGCGAAGGTTAAATCTTCCATCTTCCAATCCATTGGTAAAATGACTAGGATAAAGTACACAAATAACCACGTTTTTTATTCACGTTTTGCAGTTAAAGGTGACCTTTTATGTTATAGACGTGTTAATGTACTACTGCTAGCCCATTTGCCATGCTAGTACAAGCTAGCAACCGTGGCTCGTGTTAAAAAAAAGCGTCAAGCGTGAGAACCAAAAGTCTTTAAGACAGTCAACTAACGCTCAAACAGTCTCTTGACACGTAACTCTAATAATGAATGCACTAACATGGTAGCAAATTATTATATTACTGAAACGTTTGCCCTTACAACTAGCTGCTTTACGCCAGCCTTACCTCTAGCTGTGCCGAAATCAAGTTAATAGTAGTCGCGTCGCTCACGCGTTTTCGCGTCCACCTCAACGCGCGAACGACACACGCGCCCCAACCGCCTGGCATGTCATTGGACAGCTGGTGGAGGGCGTGGTTCTTCATTCAAGATCAACTTTCTTTCATCTTCTTTCATCTACATACGGCTTCATCCGCCGTCACGGGTTGCGGGGTGCTGGAGTCTATCCCAGCCGACTGGGGGCGTGAGGCAGGGGACACTCCGGTGCGATGCCAGTGCACCCTGGACCCACATATATACAGACAAACACGCACGCACTCACACCTACAGGCAATTAAGGACTAGCCACTTTATTCAAGATCTGTGTTCTGCAAATATCGGATTAGACGATGTTTTAAGCCCTGTTTAATTTGTTCTCTGAAATGTCAGACAAATTTAAAAGTCAGTATTTATGCAGTTACAATTACATTCACAAAACTGACCTTGAGAAATAAATAAAGCACTTTTCCTGAGATGTTTTGTCAGAAAACTGTGTGTGTGTGTGTGTGTGTGTGTGTGTGTGTGTGTGTGTGTGTGTGCGTGCGTGCGTGCGTGTGTGTGTGCGTGTGTGTGTGTATGTGTGTGAAGGTGTGGATGTAAATAACCTTGCCAAGCCTGTTCATGTGTACCGCATCAGTGCCAAACCTTCAGTGCTGTACTTTGAGTGTTGTGAGGAGAAGGAAGGCCCAACCATTAAGGCCTTCAGGCTGCCTCCCATGCTTAACTGCCAGTAGCCCTTTATTTATTTACTACACAGAGATCACGCAACAACGCTGTGCAACACACAAATTTTAGAAAGCTTTTGTTTTACTTTTGAAAAATCTATTGATCAACCTACCTACCTACCTACCAACCTACCTAACTACCTACCTACCTACCTACCTACCTACCTACCTACCTATCTATCTATCTATCTATCTATCTATCTATCTATCTATCTATCTATCTATCTATCTATCTATCTATCTATCTATCTATCTATCTATCTATCTATCTATCTATCTATCTATCTATCTATCTATCTATCTATCAAAATATATAAGAATTCCAAAGAGTGACCACCACATGTCAGGTAATTGCCTCATTGATCACAGACTTATTTATTTCAAAGCTACATCTTAACATTCCATATGATTTCTAAAATATTCCTAGTACAAGGATCAGAGTGACTGTGTTTAGACCACAAGAGGGCACATATGCTAGTATCCTGTAGGTGACAGTGACTGTATCGGTCTGTGCACTTAGAGAAAAGCTTTCATGCTGTAAAAATGTTAATAAATCAATGAATGGTAGTTTTAAGTTTTTAATGAACACAATCAAAACTTACTGTACATTTAAAATACAATAATCAAACAGGACGGATTCTGATATATTTATGTAAACTGACATTTTTTCTCAAACACAGCTGTAATACAGGATCATGGACTGGTTGATATGAAATGACACGCTGAAGAAAAAGCCATAATTAGTAATCAACAAGTGCTGGCATTATGCATGACAGGCACTTGAACAAGATATCGTTTACCTGCTTGGTCAGCGTATATCAGTGTCTGCATTGGAGCCAAGACATGACATTGACGGAGATTTTAAATATGTTTGACAGTGAGGCCTCAAAAGGAAAAGTGGAGATAGCTTTGAGTCATTTCTGTCAGCATTAACTAACTGACTGAGTCATTTTCTTTTCCTCTCTTGTCATTAGAAATTATATCTCAAATGAGAAGATACACAGCCTTTTCATATCATTTTAAAATATGGTGTTTGTTTGAATATAATCTGCCACTAGCGTGCCAGTCATGTAATTTGTACTTAATACAGCAGGATATCCGTAGCTATTATCTGTTGCATGTAGATCATATGGGGTATTCCACTGACCCACCACAATGTTCAATCCTTTTGGAAAAGTACTTTTAGTAGAAATAGTCTATTGGGTACAAACCATAAAACCACTCAGATCTGCCCTTCTTTCTGTTTGCTGTAAACGACTGTGCAGTGTGCACATTTGAAAAGATGTGACAGCCCTGGAGACCCTCAGGGTACAATTGTGGTTACCAGGCTTTGTGCCTGTCACAGTGTGACATTTGCCAGCAGGGACTCATGTCAAAGAAGAAATTGAATGTGATTGCGTAGCATTTAGGAAAAGCCAGGGATCTATAAACAAGCATATAGAAATCAATAATTTTGGAAATGCCTGAGATATATGTTTTTTAATGAAAACTGCTAAATGCAGAGCCATCCTGTGAAACTCTGAGTCACTGTGGATCACTGTGTTGATTCTAATAAGTTTAAGAACAGACTTTGCTTTGAATTCAGTTGTTTGGTTTACGACTCTGATATTCTATGTTGAACTGATTTTGCTCACACAATGGTAACACCTGCAGCTCCAACACAAAGCTGTACTTTACATTTTAAGCTTGTCACTTCAGTCTCCAAAGCTAAAGATATTATATCCCCCTTCAGGTTTATGTCTCATGTTCCAGTGAGTGGGCAGAGGTACACACCTGGGAAAAATATTTTGTGTGCTGTTATGTCTCTGCTTGTCCAGTCAAAGGACTGCATTCAGGAGTTTGAGCACAAAATTAATTGAATGACATCGCAAGTTATTGGTACCGATTCAAGATAAATTCCTCATACACTTTTTTTTAGTATTGAGTCATATTACTGAAAGAGTACAGATGTGATCTAAAAAAGGGAATTAGGAGACCCATGCTTCCAACATGCAGCACTACTTGGAGGATGAGGTAATTGTAGAAAGTATATACAGTAGAACAGAGTTCATAACTCCCATGACTCCTGCATTGATGATGCAGTCATGAGTGTAGTCTCAAAGCCAAGTATGCCTTGTGTCTGACCTGCGCCTGTGTGGTTCAAATGCCTGTTGTTTGTCATTAAGACTAGCACAGATTGTTAGCTTTCTTTTTGCTTTCTTTATTCTATTTTTCCTCATCTTTTCCTCTCTAACTTGGCAACACAAAACCCAGTGCACACCAAAGACTCAAACAACATGTGCACAAGCCGTACTGTCTAGATTTTTTTCCTGACCCTTACTATTTAATTAATAAGATCTGTTTTGCCCTCTGTCTCCATACATTTATGTCTGTCCATCTTGGAATCGGTGACCCTCCCACTACAGCACTTCTTGATTTTAAAGGTTACTTGTGACACATCCTTGTCCGTATTTTGAATCATGTCTTCAAATGATTGATTCCTTGTCTTGGTGTCTATTTAAAAGCAATTACAGAAATAATAATTGTCTTGAGGCTCAGTCCCTACACTTGAATCCTAATTTAGATGGACTACACTTCATTGAGGAGATTCTTTTCACTCTAGTATATATTTTTCACACACTTGTAGGCTGACTCACACACACACACACACACACACACACACACGCACGCACGCACGCACGCACACACACACACACACACACACACGCACGCACACACACACACACACACACACACAGAGAGAAAGAGAGAGAGAGAGAGAGAGAGAGAGAGAGAGAGAGAGAGAGAGAGAGAGAGAGAGAGAGAGAGAGAGAGAGAGAGAGAGAACCGAATGAATCAGTCGACCTTCCACTTGTATGAACAGATTGCTGCTGAACCACTGGTGTTTCACAATGCTTGCAAGTGTCGATGATTTCCACTTGTTTCCACAAAAGAGCTCAACCAAAGGATCTTATCACACATTGCGTTGTTCAGTCACCGGCCTCAGCTACAGGGCAGAGTCAAATTTAAACTCTTTGCATCCCTTTGACGATATTTTTGAAGGCCTATAAACACCTAAATGTCTTCAGTGTCCTTCACGTCTTTCCTTTGGTTTTCAGTTTGTTCTAGTAACCCAAAACACAGAAACAACTAAACAGGTCGTCAGAATTATTGTGAGGTGTGAATGTGTCACGATTTGTTGTCAGTGTTTTATAAACCTGTTTGTTAGCACAATGATAACATTTCCTTCTTGCCATCTGATAGGTCCAGCCCCAATGCCTGAATATAAAGACATAGAATACAACAATCACTGATTGATTGATCCTTTGCATGAATTGTGTTCACTTTTACACACATTGATTGTTCAATTTCTCTGTGCTGATGAATTGAATGTGGAAATGCGTGGTGTAGACAGAGCTAGAGAATTGTGTATTATATCTGTAATCAATAAATATTTTTTATACTTTCTGTAAAGAAAAGTACACCTTTTACAATAAGAGTCATCTGGACGCACCCATGGCTTCATCGTTGTTGTAATTTATTGTTGTCTATCATTTATTCTTTTGCCCTTGTTTTTCGCTTGTCTGGATGCCGTAATAGCCGTGTTTTGTTTTACCACTGATTGAACACGTAGCAACAGTGTCTGTATTGGCCCATCTCATCCCACTGGGGTATTGGTTTTGTGAATGAAGTGGCCAAACTCCCAGATGGCAGTATTGATACAGACATGAGGACAAGACAGTGTTTATGAGCCACCCTGGCCTTGCATTCTCTGTTGTCCATTAAGCCTCTCTCCTCCTAACGTATGGGTAATGGGCTATCTGTACACTATAATCAGACAGACACATACATACACACTGGCTGTAAAAATCCATCAACATAGGCACACCAACAAGCACACACACGATTATCAGCCACACTGACACAGCTGCAGTTATTCACAGAAGGAGGTATTGGGTGTGGGGTAAAGGATGAAAAATGGCAAGCGGAACCACTATATCTCCTCTGAGGCGACTGCATCAGAAAGCCCTGTGTGCGTAACAAATTCAGCGAGGCCATCAATCCAACTTATGGTTGGCTGAGCCTCTCTGTTCACACTTTAGCATGATTTGAAAGCAATTTGCTTTCATCTGCACTGATAGGCAATTTCATTCATGACATCTCGTTTGCTTTATTTCTATTTGTTGTCTTCTGTTATCTACTTTTTTTCTGATTCTTTAATGACATCTAAACCTTTTAGCCACCTACAATAACAAGCCATAACATCACTCACTTGCTTTCGATCGCTTGCACAGACACTCACACACATCTCTGTGGACCTAAAATGTAAAAGAGCAGTTGTATGTTTTGTTCCCCATATTTTCCGCACCAAAAAATATGGAAAATTTGACAGTCAAGGATTTTGTGTCAAGGGCAGACTCCTTTATATCTTTTTCAGTCTAAGTGGAAGTGGTAGTCAGCAAAAATCAATTATTTTAATTCATTATTTAACTTCATTGCTACAATAGAAATTGATCAACAGCATATTTACTATCTATAGTGTAGTTTACAAGTTTGCCAGTCAGAAAATACAAGTAGTTAATTTTAAATTTAATTAGTTTAGCCACTGGAGTGATTACATAGATTAATTTCATGACATTAGTTTAATCCCCTACACAATCTGGGGAGATGCATAATTTCAGATGTATGTTATAAAGTGCAAGTTAATTTTCAACTGTCACATTAAATTAGTGTAGTTATCTGTATTAAATATGCATTTTGGTGGATGGTAATTACTGTACTGGACAGATGGTAATTGTATACCAATGGTCTCTCAAAAGATTATTTGCCTCAATGCCTCCAAAACAAATAAATACCTGGAAGTTATTTTGAGAATTAGAAGTGCTCTGGGGTTGTGCCAGTGTTAAGCCAATATTATAGAGTATACACATTTACATATTATACAGTAAACACTTGTATTAAAAAAAGCATGAGAAAATATCATATTTACGAGTACAAATTTACTTCTGTAATCTTTATGGTAACTACAACCCAAACATTTCGTTTCATGCGCATGACAAGCATGTTTGAAGACGGATGGTTTTGTGTATCCTCATGTTTCTTGTTCTCCTTGCAAACCAGTGATTCATGCATACCACATTACATAAATCACTCCAGGAAGCAATAAGAACATTTCAGCCTTCTAATGGCCTGTGGATAAAGAGCCATTATCTTGCTGCTTACTCTTTGACTTTTAAACATTAAACATTTACATATATGGTGTTCAAGTAAAACTTTATGGTCTTCAAATTGCAAACTTTATCATTGAACTGCTCGATCTAAGCAAACTAAAGCAAATTTGAAAATAATGAATTGAAAAATAACAATATACATAGAAAAGGTTAGTAAGTAGAGTCACAATGACTTTGTGCTATTTTTTTTCTATATTTTCAGTTGACGGAGGTGTTTGAATCTTTGATAATGTGTTGACACCACATCCCTACTGTCAAACATTGTAACACTTCTCCCCCATGCTTCTGGACAATTTTGTAAATGTGATCATTCTGAGCGGTTTATTGAATTGAACTTACATGTAAATGTTGGAAACAGGCAGAACAGAGAACATAGTATGATTGGGAGAACTGGTGGTGCTTGTCAGGGGCTCCATACTCTGGATTTTTGTCATGGCCCTCCAGGCTGTTGGGTGACTGGGGCCCATTAAGGAAAGGTAAATCTAATCAGGATTCACTAAGCTACAGAGCTGTGTGTCATTGCTGGAGGGGGAATAGTCAATGCGGCAACGTCATTATACTGCTTCACTGCATGGGGCAAATGGTTGAATAAGACTTTAACATGGTACTTAGACTATTTATCTACAAGGAGGTTTATGTTTCTGGACACAGGTGGCAGGTCACAGATGATAGGTGTTCGGTCTGGAGACATCCTTCTTTGATTGTTTGATTTCTGAAGTTTGATTCTCAAACTTCAAAAACAAACAAGTACATATTAAAATAGATCCTGATTCAATCTAATTTCTTCTATCATTCCTTTTAGCCCATTTACCAGCAATGGTAAATGTGCTATTTGTGACCAGTTTTCAGACCACTTATAGTGATTGATGGAAATCATTGTTGAATGACCTATAACTCATTGTGGGAATTTTTATCCTGCTGGGCATATCCGACACGACACACAGTATCTGTGGATGCATCCGGACAACAATCAGACTCATCAGATATGACATTTTGAAAAGCCCAGGCTCCTCAAGAAACAAAAAGGTGCAACCCATGCAGCCTAAAGCACTGATAAAATACACAAGGAAAGCATCGATGAAGCATCTGCGCAGATAAAGACCATCGCTTCCTTATGTCTATGCATTTAATGAACTTCTGAGAAATGTTAAACTATGTTTACATGCTTTGAAGGATAAACTGAGAAGGTTCTTGTGTCCTACTGAGCATAAGCCATTGTTCTTTTTTTAATGTGCTATTGTGCAAAGAATGCGAGTGCTGAAATTTTTTTGACACTTTATAATACATTTTTTACATTGTGTGAAGATCTTTACCTCTACACGTGATGATGAACACATAAACTCAAGCCTTTATGAATGAAATGAGATTGACTTGATGTATGAATGGGAGGACACTGCGTCATTGTTGTAGCAGTCTGAACTGTGGTGGGGTCACATTATCCTCTTGGTAATGTCAGTAATGTATGATGTTGTGTCACAGCCACAGATGCCAGCCACCAGGGCAGCGACATGATGACGACAGTCAGCGTGAACCACTGAGCATCAGTCCTTCTACCACTCGCCCACCCTGACAACACTTTATGCTGCCGCTGTCAAATTACACATGCAGACCTAAACCATCGGAAGAGTACTCTATGTGATTAGTCATTCTGCTTAGCAGCTGTATTTTGACACAAGTAAAAACGGTCGCCATCATCGCTGGTCACAGCTGTTCAGATGTTCTGTTAAAAAGAGAAAGTGAAAGAACCAGGTGGGATAATGGAATAATGAAAATGTCTAAATTTTAAATGTATGAGTGATAAAAATTTTTTGAAATCATCCACTGAATTTTTTTTTTTCCATACACCTATCATCAAAATGGAAATTCAATTCAATTCATTTTGATTAACTGCTTCATCCAT
Source organism: Antennarius striatus (assembly GCF_040054535.1). Lineage (NCBI taxonomy): Eukaryota > Metazoa > Chordata > Actinopteri > Lophiiformes > Antennariidae > Antennarius > Antennarius striatus. The sequence continues at coordinate 15,124,102 of NC_090779.1, forward strand.
TGTTTGAGTTGTGGGGTTGCTGGAGCCTATCCCAGCAGACTTGGGTTGAGATATGGGGTACACTCCAGGCTTGACGCCAGTGCAGCTCAGAGTGTACCTCGTGGCGCACTAGCTGATACCTGATTTTAGTGTATGAGTTCTCTCTTATTCATATATGCTGCATCTTTCTGATGTCACAGCTGATGATCAGCTGCATATCTGTGGCATATTAAAGAGTGCTGATAAATCAATGGGATCACTGAACCTTCTCCCAGTTCCAAACATTCTTATTTTCTCTTATTCTGGATGGAAAGGGTTTATCTCCATCATCAGTTTGTTTTTATGGACATTAGTACGTCAGTTCTTAATATGGTCATATAATAATTCTGGTTTTTTACTATATGGATGGCAGTGAATTCTTGTTAAGATATTATTAAAAGTACAGTATTATGATTGCAAACATTTTAAAAACTTCACTTGTACTCTTGTTTGATTAAACTAATCCAATAAATTTTGAAAGAATAATTTAGGTGACATTTGATCATGTATCTTTTCAGTACAATGGAATACCAGGCATTTTATTCTCTGTATTCATTAAGCATCAGAGAGAGGTAAGAACTCACACACAGACAGAGAAGTCATAATTCACATGTTATACACATTATCACATGCATGTTTATGTGGATATGCCAGTTGTGCTCCAGGCACTATAGGTTGATATGCTAATATTTAATGGTTTACCCAACCTTACGTCTATTATTACATTTATTTAGTTTCCTCTTCTCTTCGTCAGCTAGATGAGTCCAATGACCCCCACAAAAGTGACCAGCATTGTTCCAGGCCAGAGAGAGAAAAGAAATGTGGAGGATGATGAATGATAGCCCATCTGGTTACGCTGGCTGCAATTACACCATCTGAAG